>NC_035433.2:146192937-146421712 GCF_002127325.2 Helianthus annuus
ATTCCTATACTTCCATGTCATCGAAATCACATTCTTATTAGCATACACAATTGTACATGTTAACGATGATATCGATCGCATAACTCACATTTGACTTTCATTAGTCACTTCTAACAAGCATAATACATGTAACCAAATTCATATCATTTCCAACTCGTGTAATCCATCATGTCATCGCATTAAACACACATACGTCTAACACGCACCGTATAACTTACTTTAATATTACAATTAATACAACACGTCTAACTATTCTTCTTATACATAGTTGACTTTTAGAAGTCAACGGTTCATTTAATTTAACTTTCGACTTATCATTATATACCCGTAACACCATAATAGCCTATACGGACAACACTATATACATAGTGTTTACTACCTCCAAAGCATAGTGTACAACCAATTCATGCATATTCTTCTAAACTCATACATAAATCATCAAATTATCCTTCTAATCAACATGGATCATTCATGCATAACATCAAACATACTAGTATCACATTTCTTTTAATTCCTCTAACACGAATCTACCATACATATCAAAATACATCAATATTAAGCAAGAATTTAGACATAGATGATTTACCCATGTCATCACCTTCACCATAACAAACGGGTTTCACCATTAAACATCAAATTAACCTAAACCACGCATAATCCATATTCTATATGATGATTCTAACACACACCCATTCTCAATTTCATACAAATTCGCAATTTACATCATAACCTACTTCGTGAAAGATCACCAATCTAACTTTTAAGACATACCTTACGATCCCCTTGTGAAGGTGATCATTAATCCATGCTTGGTTAAGAATTTGAGCTTCGTTTAGTCTTCCAGTTTGATGGATTAGATGAAGTTAGGGTTTTGGCTTCATGAGAGCTCCTGTTCTCTCTAGAACACACGATCGTGTGTGTTTGTGTGTGTAATTTCATATATTAATTCAACTTTCATTTTAACCCTCTTTATTCCCTTGTGTTTATTAATTAAACATATTTGGCTCAACTTTCATCTCTCAATTGTTTCTACTATTTTCTTAACTAGGTTAAGTAGCCTAGTTATTTATTTCTTGATGTACCATATCAGAACATTTGCCGAATATAAACATTCGAGTTTTGGGGTGTTACACTAATCATGGTTTTACCTAAACACAACTATTTTCTTATAAAATATTATGCATTTTAAGAGCATTTATATTACTTATAAACAATATAACATTAGACGAGGTGAGTAACAGTTTCAACAGCGATAAAATATTCGAATGGAAGATACTAGGTTAATTACCGGAAATATGGAAGGTCGGTATTAGCTTACTATCATATTTTATTATAATTAAAAAATCAAATTTTAAGATAATGCAAACCAGTTCAATGGTTTGTACTGGTAGAACCGGATTTACTGCCGGTACATAAGGCATACAGTATTCGGGTTTCACTGGCCTTTATTGTACCGGACCCGTGTCCGGTATCCGGTTTAACTGGTATAAGCGGCTGGTTCATACCGGTATTTAAAACATTGCTTTCACTCAAAGGTCAACCAAAGCCAAAGAGTCAACTTTCTTCAAAAAGTCAAAATCCCCCAAAAATTTATCCACCTCTAAAACATCAGGCATAATCCAGAACATGTCACCTGTCACCTGGCACGATATTGATCAAAAAGCTGTCATTCTTCTTCAGGCTTCTCTATCTGAAGAAGCAGCGGCTGATGTTTTAAGGCTCAAGAGTGCACGACAGATCTATGTTGCACTTGAAGCTACATACAGCAATGCTACTGTTGAATACATTCATTCATTGCATCATTCACTTCGTAATATCACGAAAGGTAACTCTTCTCTCACTGAATTTTATCGCCACTTAATTAAGTCGCACATAACTTTACATAAACAACTGAGAAGTGATTGCGGAAATCACTTACCTCATGCATCCGTGTTCATATCCGTTTCCTCGCCACTTCTTGACCCGTTAGCCTTCTGTGCTTGATTCCGTCTCGACATGATTCCTATACTTCCATGTCATCGAAATCACATTCTTATTAGCATACACAATTGTACATGTTAACGATGATACCAATCGCATAACTCACATTTGACTTTCATTAGTCACTTCTAACAAGCATAATACATGTAACCAAATTCATATCATTTCCAACTCGTGTAATCCATCATGTCATCGCATTAAACACACATACGTCTAACACGCACCGTATAACTTACTTTAATCTTACAATTAATACAACACGTCTACCTATTCTTCTTATACACAGTTGACTTTTAGAAGTCAACGGTTCATTTAATTTAACTTTCGACTTATCATTATATACCCGTAACACCATAATAGCCTATACGGACAACACTATATACATTTCATCATACACTTGGCGTGTTTACTACCTCCTAAGCATAGTGTACAACCAATTCATGCATATTCTTCTAAACTCATACATAAATCATCAAATTATCCTTCTAATCAACATGGATCATTCATGCATAACATCAAACATACTAGTATCACATTTCTTTCAATTCCTCTAACAAGAACCTACCATACATATCAAAATACATCAATATTAAGCAAGAATTTAGACATAGATGATTTACCCATGTCATCATCTTCACCATAACAAACGGGTTTCACCATTAAACATCAAATTAACCTAAACCATACATAATCCATATTCTATATGATGATTCTAACACACACCCATTCTCAATTTCATACAAATTCGCAATTTACATCATAACCCACTTCGTGAAAGATCACCAATCTAACTTTTAAGACATACCTTACGATCCCCTTGTGAAGGTGATCATTAATCCATGCTTGGTTACGAATTTGAGCTTCGTTTAGTCTTCCAGTTTGATGGATTAGATGAAGTTAGGGTTTTGGCTTCATGAGAGCTCCTGTTCTCTCTAGAACACACGATCCTGTGTGTTTGTGTGTGTAATTTCATATATTAATTCAACTTTCATTTTAACCTTCTTTAGTCCCTTGTGTTTATTAATTAAACATATTTGGCTCAACTTTCATCTCTCAATTGTTTCTACTATTTTCTTAACTAGGTTAAGTAGCCTAGTTATTTATTTCTTGATGTACCAAACAAGAACATTTGCCGAATATAAACATTCGAGTTTTGGGGTGTTACACTAATCATGGTTTTACCTAAAAACAACTATTTTCTTATAAAATATTATGCATTTTAAGAGGATTTATATTACTTATAAACAATATAACATTAGACGAGGTGAGTAACAGTTTCAACAGCGATAAAATATTCGAATGGAAGATACTAGGTTAATTACCGGAAATATGGAAGGTCGGTATTAGCTTACTATCATATTTTATTATAATTAAAAGAGTTAATTACTGTTTTCGTCCCTGAGGTTTGTCAAAAATAACGGTTTCAGTCCATTAGTTTAAAAATTGCGAATTCAGTCCATTAGTTTCATTTTCGTAACCATTTCAGTCCACTAACTTAACTCCATCCATTTATTTTGTTAACTTTGAGTTAACTAACTAATTCAGGGACGGTTTGCGTCAGTTTTAGAAACACAGGGACTTAAGTGTAAACTCTAAAACATTAAAACAAAAAAAATAGTAAATTCCAAAAAATCAAAAAAATTCCAAAAAACCAAACAAATTCCAAAAAATTCTAAAAAATAATAAAAATTCTAAAAAATCATAAAAATTCTAAAAAAATCTAAAAAATCCAAAAAAATCCGTTTCGGCGCAAACTGTTTCGAACCCGAACCGTTTCGAGCTGAACCGTCCGTACCGTTTCGAGCTGAACCGTTTCGACGCGAACCGTTTCGACCCGTACCGTTTCGAGCCGAACTGTTTCGACCCGTACCGTTTCGAAGCCGAACCGTTTCAAGCTGAACCGTTTCGAACCGAACCGTTTCGACCCGTACCGTTTCGAAGCCGAACCGTTTCAAGCCGTACCGTTTCGAACCGAACCGTGCCGTTTCGAACCGAACCGTTTCGAGCTGAACCGTTTCGAACCAAACCGTGCCGTATTGAACCGAACCGTTTCGAGCTGAACCGTATCGAACCGTACCGTTTCGACCCGAACCGTTTCGAAGCCGTACCGTTTCGAAGCCGAACCGTTTCGGTTCGATACGGCACGGTTCGCGTCGAAACGGTACAGCTTGAAACGGTTCGGTTCGATACGGCACGGTTCGGTTCGAAACGGTTCAGCTCGAAACGGTTCGGTTCGAAACGGCACGGTTCGGTTCAAAACGGCACGGTTCGGTTCGAAACGGTACGGCTTGAAACGGTTCGGCTTCGAAACAGTTCGGTTGGAAATGGTTCAGCTCGAAACGGTTCGGCTTCAAAACGGTACGGGTCGAAACGGTTCGGCTCGAAACGGTACGGTTGAAACGGTTCGCGTCGAAACGGTTCAGCTCGAAACGGTTCGGGTCGAAACGGTACGGACGGTTCAGCTCGAATCGGTTCGGGTCGAAACGGTACGGGTCGAAACGGTTCGCGTCGAAACGGTTAAGCTCGAAACGGTTCGGGTTCGAAACAGTTCGCGCCGAAACGGATTTTTTGGATTTTTTAGAATTTTTATGATTTTTTAGAATTTTTTGGAATTTGTTTGTTTTTTTGGAATTTTTTTGATTTTTTGGAATTTACTATTTTTTTTGTTTTAATGTTTTAGAGTTTACACTTAAGTCCCTGTGTTTCTAAAACTGACGCAAACCGTCCCTGAATTAGTTAGTTAACTCAAAGTTAACAAAATAAATGGATGGAGTTAAGTTAGTGGACTGAAATGGTTACGAAAATGAAACTAATGGACTGAAATCGCAATTTTTAAACTAATGGACTGAAACCGTTATTTTTGACAAACCTCAGGGACGAAAACAGTAATTAACTCTAATTAAAAAATCAAATTTTAAGATAATGCAAACCGGTTCAATGGTTTGTACCGGTAGAACCGGATTTACTGCCGGTACATAAGGCATACAGTATTCGGGTTTCACCGGCCTTTATTGTACCGGACCTGTGTCCGGTATCCGGTTTAACTGGTATAAGCGGCTGGTTCATACCGGTATTTAAAACATTGCTTTCACTCAAAGGTCAACCAAAGCCAAAGAGTCGACTTTCTTCAAAAAGTCAAAATCCCCCAAAAATTTATCCACCTCTAAAACATCAGGCATAATCCAGACATGTCACCTGTCACCTGGCACGATATTGATCAAAAAGCTGTCATTCTTCTTCAGGCTTCTCTATCTGAAGAAGCAGCGGCTGATGTTTTAAGGCTCAAGAGTGCACGACAGATCTGTGTTGCACTTGAAGCTACATACAACAATGCTACTGTTGAATACATTCATTCATTGCATCATTCACTTCGTAATATCACGAAAGGTAACTCTTCTCTCACTGAATTTTATCGCCACTTAATTAAGTCGCACATAACTTTACATAAACAACTAAGAAGTGATTGCTAAAATCACTTACCTCATGCATCCGTGTTCATATCCGTTTCCTCGCCACTTCTTGACCCGTTAGCCTTCCGTGCTTGATTCCGCCTCGACATGATTCCTATACTTCCATGTCATCGAAATCACATTCTTATTAGCATACACAATTGTACATGTTAACGATGATACCGATCGCATAACTCACATTTGACTTTCATTAGTCACTTCTAACAAGCATAATACATGTAACCAAATTCATATCATTTCCAACTCGTGTAATCCATCATGTCATCGCATTAAACACACATACGTCTAACACGCACCGTATAACTTACTTTAATCTTACAATTAATACAACACGTCTACCTATTCTTCTTATACACAGTTGACTTTTAGAAGTCAACGGTTCATTTAATTTAACTTTCGACTTATCATTATATACCCGTAACACCATAATAGCCTATACGGACAACACTATATACATTTCATCATACACTTGGCGTGTTTACTACCTCCTAAGCATAGTGTACAACCAATTCATGCATATTCTTCTAAACTCATACATAAATCATCAAATTATCCTTCTAATCAACATGGATCATTCATGCATAACATCAAACATACTAGTATCACATTTCTTTCAATTCCTCTAACAAGAACCTACCATACATATCAAAATACATCAATATTAAGCAAGAATTTAGACATAGATGATTTACCCATGTCATCATCTTCACCATAACAAACGGGTTTCACCATTAAACATCAAATTAACCTAAACCATACATAATCCATATTCTATATGATGATTCTAACACACACCCATTCTCAATTTCATACAAATTCGCAATTTACATCATAACCCACTTCGTGAAAGATCACCAATCTAACTTTTAAGACATACCTTACGATCCCCTTGTGAAGGTGATCATTAATCCATGCTTGGTTACGAATTTGAGCTTCGTTTAGTCTTCAAGTTTGATGGATTAGATGAAGTTAGGGTTTTGGCTTCATGAGAGCTCCTGTTCTCTCTAGAACACACGATCCTGTGTGTTTGTGTGTGTAATTTCATATATTAATTCAACTTTCATTTTAACCCTCTTTAGTCCCTTGTGTTTATTAATTAAACATATTTGGCTCAACTTTCATCTCTCAATTGTTTCTACTATTTTCTTAACTAGGTTAAGTAGCCTAGTTATTTATTTCTTGATGTACCATATCAGAACATTTGCCGAATATAAACATTCGAGTTTTGGGGTGTTACACTAATCATGGTTTTACCTAAAAACAACTATTTTCTTATAAAATATTATGCATTTTAAGAGCATTTATATTACTTATAAATAATATAACATTAGACGAGGTGAGTAACAGTTTCAACAGCGATAAAATATTCGAATGGAAGATACTAGGTTAATTACCGGAAATATGGAAGGTCGGTATTAGCTTACTATCATATTTTATTATAATTAAAAAATCAAATTTTAAGATAATGCAAACCGGTTCAATGGTTTGTACTGGTAGAACCGGATTTACTGCCGGTACATAAGGCATACAGTATTCGGGTTTCGCCTGCCTTTATTGTACCGGACCCGTGTCCGGTATCCGGTTTAACTGGTATAAGCGGCTGGTTCATACCGGTACTTAAAACATTGCTTTCACTCAAAGGTCAACCAAAGCCAAAGAGTCGACTTTCTTCAAAAAGTCAAAATCCCCCAAAAATTTATCCACCTCTAAAACATCAGGCATAATCCAGAACATCTCACCTGTCACCTGGCACGATATTGATCAAAAAGCTGTCATTCTTCTTCAGGCTTCTCTATCTGAAGAAGCAGCGGCTGATGTTTTAAGGCTCAAGAGTGCACGACAGATCTGTGTTGCACTTGAAGCTACATACAACAATGCTACTGTTGAATACATTCATTCATTGCATCATTCACTTCGTAATATCACGAAAGGTAACTCTTCTCTCACTGAATTTTATCGCCACTTAATTAAGTCGCACATAACTTTACATAAACAACTAAGAAGTGATTGCGGAAATCACTTACCTCATGCATCCGTGTTCATATCCGTTTCCTCGCCACTTCTTGACCCGTTAGCCTTCCGTGCTTGATTCCTTCTCGACATGATTCCTATACTTCCATGTCATCGAAATCACATTCTTATTAGCATACACAATTGTACATGTTAACGATGATACCGATCGCATAACTCACATTTGACTTTCATTAGTCACTTCTAACAAGCATAATACATGTAACCAAATTCATATCATTTCCAACTCGTGTAATCCATCATGTCATCGCATTAAACACACATACGTCTAACACGCACCGTATAACTTACTTTAATCTTACAATTAATACAACACGTCTAACTATTCTTCTTATACACAGTTGACTTTTAGAAGTCAACGGTTCATTTAATTTAACTTTCGACTTATCATTATATACCCGTAACACCATAATAGCCTATACGGACAACACTATATACATTTCATCATACGCTTGGCGTGTTTACTACCTCCTAAGCATAGTGTACAACCAATTCATGCATATTCTTCTAAACTCATACATAAATCATCAAATTATCCTTCTAATCAACATGGATCATTCATGTATAACATCAAACATATTAGTATCACATTTCTTTCAATTCCTCTAACAAGAATCTACCATACATATCAAAATACTTCAATATTAAGCAAGAATTTAGACATAGATGATTTACCCATGTCATCATCTTCACCATAACAAACGGGTTTCACCATTAAACATCAAATTAACCTAAACCATGCATAATCCATGTTCTATATGATGATTCTAACACACACCCATTCTCAATTTCATACAAATTCGCAATTTACATCATAACCCACTTCGTGAAAGATCACCAATCTAACTTTTAAGACATACCTTACGATCCCCTTGTGAAGGTGATCATTAATCCATGCTTGGTTACGAATTTGAGCTTCGTTTAGTCTTCCAGTTTGATGGATTAGATGAAGTTAGGGTTTTGGCTTCATGAGAGCTCCTGTTCTCTCTAGAACACACGATCGTGTGTGTTTGTGTGTGTAATTTCATATATTAATTCAACTTTCATTTTAACCCTCTTTAGTCCCTTGTGTTTATTAATTAAACATATTTGGCTCAACTTTCATCACTCAATTGTTTCTACTATTTTCTTAACTAGGTTAAGTAGCATAGTTATTTATTTCTTGATGTACCATATCAGAACATTTGCCGAATATAAACATTCGAGTTTTGGGGTGTTACACTAATCATGGTTTTACCTAAAAACAACTATTTTCTTATAAAATATTATGCATTTTAAGAGCATTTATATTACTTATAAACAATATAACATTAGACGAGGTGAGTAACAGTTTCAACAGCGATAAAATATTCGAATGGAAGATACTAGGTTAATTACCGGAAATATGGAAGGTCGGTATTAGCTTACTATCATATTTTATTATAATTAAAAAATCAAATTTTAAGATAATGCAAACCGGTTCAATGGTTTGTACCGGTAGAACCGGATTTACTGCCGGTACATAAGGCATACAGTATTCGGGTTTCACCGGCCTTTATTGTTCCGGACCTGTGTCCGGTATCCGGTTTAACAGGTATAAGCGGCTGGTTCATACCGGTATTTAAAACATTGCTTTCACTCGAAGGTCAACCAAAGCCAAAGAGTCAACTTTCTTCAAAAAGTCAAAATCCCCCAAAAATTTATCCACCTCTAAAACATCAGGCATAATCCAGAACATGTCACCTGTCACCTGGCACGGTATTGATCAAAAAGCTGTCATTCTTCTTCAGGCTTCTCTCTCTGAAGACGCAGCGACTGATGTTTTAAGGCTCAAGAGTGCATGACAGATCTGTGTTGCACTTGAAGCTACATACAGCAATGCTACTGTTGAATACATTCATTCATTGCATCATTCACTTCGTAATATCACGAAAGGTAACTCTTCTCTCACTGAATTTTATCGCCACTTTAAGGCTATATGTGCCCGATTAACTATTATCGGTCAACCTGTTGCGGACTTCGACAAACAACATTGGTTCTTGTGTGGTTTAGGATTGATGTGTTTGTGAAAACATATGGTTTTTGTATAAGTTTCCGTAGCGTGCCGTTTCATATCTTTATGTTGTACTTATTGTGGTTTTTGGTTTTATAGGTTTAACAGGTGCTAAACACGGTAAAAGGAACATACAAGCAAGAAAACGGACTCGACGGATCAACCCGAAGGCTGTAGTGCCAGATCTTAAACATTACCCTAAATATTGTTTGATAGACTCGTATCCTCGTTATGATCGAAAGCCCTAAAACATAAGTTTTTAATGCGGAAAAAAACGTAACTACGTTAAGTTTTTTAATTGAGGAATGGTGGAGAAAATAGTTGAAAAGTAGGACTGCCAATGGAAATAAAAGAAAGCGGGACTGCTAATAGCCAATGACGTCTACTATATTAGAACTAAGAGTGAATTGCAAGGATTGTCCTTTATCTTTATATCCATTTGCAGGCGCTGTCCTTTATGTTTAAAATTGACAAGTTTTGTACTTTATGTTTTCAAATCATACACGTTTTGTCCTTTAGCCCTAACCAAGTTAGATTTTTCTGTCAAATCTGATCATGTGCAATGCACATAAGGGTAAAATTGTCTTTTCACCCTATTTTTTAAAAGTACATATAAAAGAAAAAAAATATATCATATATCATATCTTAACTCTCTCTCTCTTTCACAACAACCTACTACAATATTTTCACAATTCATCTTTGCAGGGACCCGTCCACCAAACCCTCAAATCTAAATAAGAACCAAAGTTGCAAAAACAAATCTTGAGGAAAATAGAAAAATTAATAATTTAATATCATCATCATTATCAAAATCACTGGAATAATTAATTTCATCATCACTATCATCCGACAACATACCACATGGATCTGTACATCGGAAGCTTTTCCGGCAGGATGAGACAGGTTTCGAGTGGGCGACTTCAGAACCCGATTCCACCAAATCGGCTCATCGCCTCCATGACGGAATCGATGTATCCGTTTGAGATGGGGGAGTGGCGGTGGTGGTGCTGCGGTGGTGGTGTTATGGCGGTGGAGTGGCGGGTGGGGTAGTGGAAGTGGTGGCGCTGTGGCGGTTGTCGGCCATGACGGAATCGAAGTATTCGTTTGAGAGGGGCGAGTGGCGGTGGTGGTGCTGCAGTGGTGGTGTTGCGGTGGTGGAGTGGTGGGTGGGGTAGTGGAAGTGGTGGCGCTGTGGCGGTTGTCAGTGTCACCTTAGGGATTGAGAAAGAATGAAGGTTGGATTATGGAGAATTGTTGCAGGTTGTTGAAGAGAAAATAGGGTTTTGAAATGGGATTGATTTGGGGAAGAAGAGGGTTTTCTTATGATATATAATATTTTTTTTCTTTTATATGTATTTTTAAAGAATAGGGTGAAAAGACAATTTTACCCTCATGTGCATTGCACATGACCAGATTTGACAGAAAAATCCAACTGGGTTAGGGTTAAAGGACAAAACATGTATGATTTGAAAACATAATGTACAAACTCGTCAATTTTGAACATAAAGGATAGCGCCTGCAGATGGGTATAAAGATAAAGAACAATCCTTGCAATTCACTCTAGAATTAATTAAAAGATATTGTATAATCTCCTCCACATATTAAAATATTTACTTGGCATATATGCATGATAGACATTCCTTTCTATAGTTATTATATTTGTATTTATAATGCTCCATGCATTGTTTTTTCGAGAACAGAGAAATACAAAAGAATAACTTTTTAGCCATTGAATTTATTATGGTATCAGGAGCGATTCTGTCCTAAACCTCTACCCAAATCGACCATCTTCATCCATGGCTGGCGATCAAGAAACCACTGATCTTGGCTACTCGCCATTATATATCCATCCATCAGACTAGACTACCCGAAACAAATGCACGTCAATGACGTCCTTACCGACAGCAACTATACCGACTGGTCACAAGAGATGATGAACTTTCTCTTTGCCAAAAATAAAGTCGGTTTTGTTGTCGGATCAATCAAGAAACCCGAGAAGACTGCTTCAGATTACATGCCTTGGTTGCGTTGTGATGCCATGGTAAATGGATGGCTCACAACAACCATGGAAAAGGAGATCAGAAGTAGCGTAAAATACGCTAGCACCGCCACGGCAATCTGGAATGATTTATTTGAACGGTTCGGAAAGGAAAGCGCTCCCCGAGCGTATGAGTTGAAGCAAATACTTACCGCCACACAACAAAGAGGTGTGTCCGTTTCGGCATATTACACCAAACTACGTGGCCTTTATGACGAGATGCAGGTTGTTTGTCTATTCCTCGTTGCACATGTAATGGTTATTCATGTGACATTGGGAAAAAGATTATGGGACTCAATAATGAGTTCTCGGTCATTATTGGATGAAATTCGTAAGGATTAACAGAATGTAATTGAGAGAGTTCTTGATTGAATTGGTGAATTGTAACATTACATGATACGGAGGTATATATACACACGGAAATTCTAATAACTACCCCTAATTTTACATTATAAAGAATAACAATAATAATGACATAATATCACCTATAAACTTAATAAACCTATATTAAATATATATATAAGATCTAGCTTATATCTAATATTGATCTAATACCCTCCCGTAAGCTAGATCAAGAAATTTGTTGAATCTTTATTCAGTGTGTGCATCCCATATCTGCAGCTGATTCTTCAGATAGATGGCTGAAGACCTTTAGTTGCAGAGCTTTGTTGAGTATATCGGCAATTTGATTTCCGGTGGGACAGAAGCGTACTTCTACATTGTTGTTCTTGATCAGATCTCGAATGAAATGATATTTGATTCTTATGTGTTTGCTTTTGCCATGAAATACAGGATCTTTGGCCAGACTTATCGTGGATTTATTGTCACAATGAATTACTATTGGACCTTTGTCTCCTTCTTGAAGTTCTTCCAGAATTCCTTTAAGCCAAAGAGCTTGACATCCAGCCATGGAAAGAGCAATATACTCGACCTCTGTTGAAGATAAAGCTACTACCTTTTGTTTCTTTGATTGCCATGCTATAGTTCATGTTCCTAACTGAAATACATATCCAGACGTGCTCTTACTGTCATCAATGTTACCTGCATAGTCACTGTCACTGAAGCCCGTTAATGTCCCTTTCCCTCCTTTTGAGTAAACGAGTCCTTGGTTTAGAGTTCCTTTTACATATCTTAGAATCCTCTTTCCTGCTTCCCAGTGACTTCGCTTGGGCTGCTCCATGAATTGACTTATCTTGTTTACCGCAAACATTATGTCTGGTCTAGTATTTGTCAGATACATCAGACTTCCCACCAGTCTCCTATATAAATTGGAATCTACATCATCATCCATGTCTTGTTTTGACAAACACAAACCATATTCCTTTAGAGTTGAAAGCGCAATACAGTTTGTCATATTGAATTTGTCTAATAAACCCTTTGCATATTGATGTTGTGAGAGAATGATGTTTCCATTGTTGAAAGTAACTTCCATTCCCAGGAAGTAGTGTAGCGTTCCCATATCAGTCATTTCAAACTCACGTTTCATTAAATCTTTGAATGTCTTGAGACTAGACATTGAATCACTAGCTATAATAAGATCATCCACATACAAGCAGATAATTATCCTTTCATCTTTAGATATTTTCGTGAATAAGGTATGTTCATAAGTACACTTCTTGAATCCATGAGTGATAAAATATCCTTCTATTCTACTGTACCATGCTCTCGGAGCTTGTTTTAAACCATATAATGCCTTTTTTTAGTTTACATACCTTCCTTTCTTCACCTTTTACTATATATCCTTCTGGTTGTTCAGTGAAGACACATTCCTTAAGATTCCCATTTAAGAATGCCGTTTTAACATCCATTTGATGTAAGTACCATCCATGATGCGTTGCTAATGCAAGTACAAGTCGAACTGTATCAAATCTTATTACCGGGGCAAAAACTTCTTGATAATCTATCCCGTATTTTTGACTATAACCTTTCACTACTAATCTAGCCTTGTACTTGCTTACTTTTCCATGCTCATCATATTTCGTTTTGTATATCCATTTAACACCAATTGGTGTTTGATTCTTAGGTGGATCCACTAGTTCCTAGGTATCGTTTTTAATTATGGACTCCATCTCCTTATCCATGGCTTCCTGCCATTTGATGTCTTTGCTTGCTTCTATATATGTCGTTGGATCAGAGTCCGCATACAAGACAAAATTCACTACATTGCTAGCATTACTTTGACTTTTGTTATAAAGTTCTCTTACTTGTGCTTCTGTTAGAGCTGATGAACTTTGATATATCTCTGACACTTGTTTAGTTCTTATAACCTCATTTTCAGAGTCGGATGAAGTATCTTCATGAACTCCGGCTCCCTCACTATTTTCTGCTTCTTCATCATCATCAGCATTTTGCATGTTGACTTCATCGTTGCTTGTATGATTTTCATTTGTACCGCTTGCAGGTGGTGTTTCGCTTCCGCTTCGGTCCTCTACCATATCCTCTACAGCCACAGTTTGATCATCTTCATTTACATTGTTCACTTCTATGCATAACTTTCCATCACTTCCTTTTGTAGTTACCCAATGCTGATTTTCACTAAAGATTACATCCCTGCTTATGATTGTTTTATTTGTCACCGGATTATATAGTTTGTATGCTTTTCTATGTTCGCTATATCCAACGAATATGACCCGCTCAGTTTTAACATCTAACTTGGTACGATTTTGCTTTGGAATATGAACATAAGCAATACACCCGAATACTCGGAGATGATCCACATTAGGCTTCCTACCACTGCATACTTCTTGTGGTGTTAGTTCTGGAACACTTTTAGTGATAGTTCGATTCAGTAGATAGGTAGCACAAGACACGGCTTCGGCCCAATACATGTTCGGTAATTCTTTCATTTTCATCATACTCCTACTCAATTCCATGAGAGTTCTGTTTTTCCTTTCTGCTACCCCGTTTTGCTGAGGAGTATAACTAGTAGTAAGTTGATGATGTATTCCGTTTTCCTTTAAAAAAATTTGAAATTCATGTCCACAATACTCTCCACCCCTATCCGTCCTTATGCTCTTAAGTTTGTAATCTATTTGATTCTCTACGAGTCGTTTGAAATTTCTGAAGTAACTTAAAGCTTGAGACTTGAACTTTAAAAAATATACCCATGTCTTTCTCGAGAAATCATCTATGAATGTAATAAAATACCTGCACCCTCCGATAGATTGTGTTTTCATGGGTCCACAGATATCAGAATGAATAAGTTGAAGAGGTTCACTTGCTCGCCATACGGCTTTCTTTGAGAACGGCTTTCTAGCATGTTTACCAAAGACACATCCTTCACATATGTGCGATGATTTATCGATTTTTGGCAATCCACTTACTGTCTCATTCATGCCCATATCATGCAAAGTCTCGAAGTTCACATGTCCGTATCTTCGATGCCATAAAACCGAGGTGTCTTGAGTAGTCATATTACAAACTCTAGGAATTATGTCATATTTCAGATTCAACGGGAACATCTTGTTACCTGTCATCTTGATAGTTCCCATGCAATAACCAGATGAATCATGAATTGTGCATCCCTTTTCATTAAATCTTACATCATAACCTTTTTGTACTAACTGTCCGACGCTTATTAGATTATGTTTTAACCCGCTCACATAAAATACATTCGGAATTTTCTTCTCTTGTCCCTTGATTCTGACGTTAACTTCTCCACATCCGAGAACTTCTAACCTTTTATCATCTCCAGTTCTTACTTCCCTTCGGTCTGATTCATTCAGATTTATAAACAGGCTTTTGTTGCCTGTCATGTGATTGCTGCATCCACTATCTAGGTACCAGCAATCATTCTTGACTACTTCTTCCACATTAAAGATCATAAACATAGTGTCATCGTTTTCGTCTTCTACATCTACCTTATGTAACATAGCATTATTTAATCTGTCACTATCTTCTCGTTTGTTACAAAACCTAGCCGTATGCCCTATTCTTTGGCAATTGTAACACCGAATCGAACCATTAAACCTGTTCCTTCCTTTCCCTCATCCCCTTCCTGGCATATCATTCTTAAATTGTCTTGATCTATCGTAATTATTCCCTTGAACTTGAAAAGCTTGTTCTACGGACGTATCACTGTTTTAACCTTAATTCATGTGATTGAAGAATACCTAACAATTCCTCAGTGGAAATCATATTTAAATCTTTTGATTCTTCAATTGCCACGACCACCGATTCATATTTCCTAGACAAACTTCTTAAAATTTTCTCAATTACACGTTGTTCATCTATTCGTTCTTCATTCATACATAATTGATTGACTATTATCGTGGTACGGTTAACATAATCTTCTATACTTTCACTTTCTTTCATTCGTAAATTATCGAATTCACATCTTAGGGTTTGAAGCCTTACCGTTTTAACCCTGTTCTCCCCTCTGTATGCTTTGTGCAAAACTTCCCATGCGTCTTTTGATGTTTTGCATGTTGCAATACGTTCGAATACCATTTCGTTCACTGACTGGAACATAATATGCATCGCCTTCTTGTCCTTTTTGACTTTTTCCTTATAAACATTCTGTTCGTTCTCCGGTGCATTAGATGCAATTTCCGTGTAACCTTCATCCACAATTGTCCATAAGTCTTGTGATTCTAGTAATACCTTCATCTGTATATGCCAATGATAGTAATTCTGTCCCAATAATTTGGAAATTTGGGTTTGAATTCCACCATTCGTTGTCATATTTAAAGATCTGATGAAATTGTAATCTTCTAAATCTGATAATGATGATATTGTAAGGATTCTGTCGAATAATGATCACGGATCGGTGGCTCTGATACCACTATATTGGATGAAATTCGTAAGGATTAACAGAATGTAATTGAGAGAGTTCTTGATTGAATTGGTGAATTGTAACATTACATGATACGGAGGTATATATACACACGGAAATTCTAATAACTACCCCTAATTTTACATTATAAAGAATAACAATAATAATGACATAATATCACCTATAAACTTAATAAACCTATATTAAATATATATAAGATCTAGCTTATATCTAATATTGATCTAATAGTCATTAGGACCCATATCCTTGCCATGAATTCGACGCCGAACTTGGGAAACGCATGTCAGCTTGTAGCAGAAGATGAAAGGCAGAGGGCTATCACCGCTGATAAAACGACAACTGAATCAGCCGCCTTTAAGGCATTTACACCAAGCCGGCGTGAAATAGGTACCGGGCAACCTCGCGACAAACATGTCGCAAAGGATAACAAGCTAAGTGAGATTGTTGAACACTGTACCTTTTGTGGGAAGGACGGACAAAATCACGATGGTTGTTTCAAACGAGTAGGGTATCCTGAGTGGTGGCCCGGGAATCAAAAACGTGACGAACCTCAACCAAAGGCTGCATGCTGCGAGACTGATGCCAGTCCTATCCCAGGTTTGACTAATGAACAATATGAAACATTCTTGAAACCTTTTGCAGAGAACAGAAAAGGAACAAAGGAGGATGTCAATAAAGGTATTACACCAAATGCCTTCATGACAGGTAAATCAAATTATGATAATGATTGGGTAATTGACTCGGGATCTACCAAACATATTACCCATAATTTCGAAGCTCTTGAAAATAGAGTTAGAACACATAACAAGACACCGGTCGTTATTCCAAATGGGGATTCCATACCTGTTGAAGGAAAAGGTGAATGCACCTTACCGGGAGGTGCTAAAATAAAAGGGGTTCTTCATATTCCTAAATTTACTTGCAATCTCCTATCTGTTAGCCTACTGAGCAAAGATCTTCAATCGGCTATAACCTTTTTTCCTGATTTTTGTGTCATGCAGAAACTTCAGTCGAGGAACTTGATTAGTGCTGGTGAGTGCAGGAATGGTCTTTACCGAATGGGCATGGTTGGAACAAAGAGGAAGGCTTTGATGACAACTGTTGACATTTGGCATAAAAGATTGGGTCACGCTTCCGGTGATAAACTAACTCAGATTATTTCCTTAAGAAAGCTTCTTTTAATGACTTATGTGATTCTTGTTCTAAAGCTAAGCACACGAGACTTCCATTTCAAAATAGTGAAATAAAAACCAATGATTGCTTTGAGTTGTTACATTGTGATGTTTAGGGAAAATACCGCACCCCCTCCTTTACGGGTGCCAATTATTTCTTAACTGTAGTCGATGATTTTAGTAGGGCAGTATGGATTTTTTTGCTAAAATTTAAACATGAAGCTAGCAAGTGTCTTATCTACCTTCATAAAATGATAAAAACCAAATTTGGGAAGATTGTCAAAAGGATTAGAAGCGATAAGGGGGGGGGGGGTTCACATCGAATGAAATGACAAAATTTTATAGTGAAGAAGGAATTTTGCATGAAACAACGTGTCCACATACCCCACAACAAAATGGGGTTGTGGAGCGAAAACATATACACCTTTCTTGAAATGGCTCGAGCTCTTAGATTTGAAGCAAATCCACCTAAGAGATTTTGGGGTGAGTGTGTTTTGACTACTGCCCACATTATAAATAGATTGCCTTCCAAGGTCATTGGGAACAAAACACCATACAAAATTATTTACAAAGAAAAACCTGATTACGACTTTATGAAGGTTTTTGGGTGCTTAGCCTATTTTAGAAACAATGAAAGAAAAGGAGACAAACTTGAAGAAAGGCGGAGGCCAGGGGTGTTTTTAGGCTATCCACCAAGAACAAAAGGTTACAAGATCTTTAACATTGAAAATAAAAGGATTGTTGTTTCAAGAGATGTGAGGTTTCATGAGAGCCACTTTCCTTTTGATAAGAAGCATGTCGTCGCTCAAGAGACTGAATTATTTGAGACTTATGACGAGATCATTTTCCCTGATAACAAAATTGAAAAGGTAAACGGACCAAACGGAAACAAAAAACCGAAACCGAAACGAAACAAAAAAAACTGAAAATATTGAAACGAACCAAAAAAACCGACCAAACCTAAACAAAAAACGAAACCAAACCGAAACCCGTCCCCACCCGAAACTCGTCCCGTTTGAAAACTCGTGTTGGCCTAAAACCCGTTGCGATCTGAAACCCGTCCCGTGCGGAAACTCGTGTCGGCCTAAAACCCGTTGCGATCTGAAGCTCCTCCCGTGCGGAAACTCGTGTCGGCCTAAAACCGGTTGAGATCCGAAACTCGTCCCGTGCGGAAACCCTTGTCGGCCCGAACCCGATCCAAACCGACCCGTTCCGATCCAAAACCCGCCTCGTGCCAAAACCCGTCTTGGTCCGAAACTCATCCAAAATCTGTTTTGTGCCCTAACCCGTCTTTTGCGGATACTTGTGCCGGCCCGAAGCCCATTCTGATCCGAAATTTGTCCCGTTTCTTTAAGGCGCTAACCCGCATCGACCCATTTCTTTAAAGTTGTCGACCCGCTTTGGCCCGAAAATAACAAGATGGAATTTCAATTGACCCGTTGTGACCCGTTTAGTTAAAATATCTTACCCAAACTAACCCATATAATTTCAAAAGCAACCCAAACTAACCCACTTGATAGTCTTCGGGTCAAGATTGCCCCCTCTAACCGTGTGAGGGAGTTTAAGAAGGCTGGGTTATTGCAAAGTAGAGTTCTTGGGAGGGAGATAAGCAAGCCGAAGATTGTTACGATGGGATGATCAGTGTCTCACTTTGTTGCAGGTACAGTATGCCTCCGTTGAGTTTTCAGATAGGGATGATCTTGATTAATGGGAATCATATCTGAGTGGAGGGTGTAATCTATGATCAAAAATTCTATTTGTATACCTTTATGTACAAAGTTCCACTTTGAATATTTTGTATATAATTTTTTGGAAAAATAATACTATAAAAAAATTCCTTTATAAAGTTGTTTGGTTGATATCCAATCCTTTTAATAATATAGATCACATGTGAACCACAGGAGCAACCGGACAATATCCATTCCTTTTAATAAGATAGATCACATGTGAACCACACAGCAACTGGACAATAAACAACTGTTGAATTGCCTTTTCATTTTCTTCACTTTCTTACTTTGCTTTTGAAACACAGTTCTTGAATTCGATCAGTCTTTCAGTGGCATACAAATACTTTTGATTCTAATAATTTGAAATAGTAACCATGGGTGACGCGGCTATTTCGGCCCTTGTGGCGGATGTGTTGGGGAAACTAACTTCTGAACTTATCAAAGAGTTTGATCTACTTTGGGGGTTTAAGAATGATGTATTGAGTCTCAAGGAAGATTTCGACCAGATCCAAGCTGTTCTTCAAGATGCAGAAGAGAAACACAGCAAAGAAGAGGCTGTAAAGTTATGGCTTCGGCGCCTCAGATCTGCATCTTTGGAGGTAGAAAATGTGTTGGACGAGATCTCGACTGAAGCTTTGCTACAACGTCTACACAAACAAAGAGGCATCAAATACAGGGTAAGAGCCTTCTTTTCCTCCGATCATAATCAATTTGTGTTCCGTGCTAGGATTGCTCACAAAGTTAAAGCAATGCGAAGAAAACTGGATGCAATTGCATCCAAGAGATTTGAGTTGAAGTTGACCCCTTCAAGTGACATAAGTCATGTGGGTGCTGATGTTGTAGGTGAGATGCCAAGTAGGGAAACCAGCTCGCTTATACATGATTCTTCGACCATCTTTGGAAGAGATAAAGAGATCGAAAAGGTAATTGAAACGATATGTGACAAAGATATAGGGAAACCTGAAAATGGTGAGATTCGGGTGTATGGTATATGGGGTATGGGAGGTGTAGGAAAGACTACTCTAGCTCAATTAGTCTATAATCATGAAAGGGTGAATCAATATTTTGAGTTAAAATGTTGGGTGTATGTCTCTGAAAAATTTCAAGTTCAAGATATAATAAAAGGAATAATTGAATCTATAAATGAATGTGAGTGTAAACTTACACGTCTAGATGTGTTGCAAAAGTCCCTCCAAAACAAGTTAAGGGGAAAGAAATTTATAGTTGTCCTAGATGATGTTTGGATCGAAGACAATGAAAAGGCAAAGTGGGATGAGTTAAGTAAGACATTAAGTTGTGGGGCAGAAGAAAGTATTGTTGTGATGACAACACGATCCCAGACAACTAGCCGAATGATGGCTAAGGTTCTTACATTACAACATGAAGTTGGATGTTTATCAGAAGGGGACTCATGGTTATTATTCAAGAAGCTTGCATTTGCACAAGGAAGAATGGGGGATGATATGAGTCAGCTGGAGCCTATTGGAAGGGAGATAGTAAATAAATGTAAAGGATTGCCTTTGGCAGTAAAGACTTTAGGTACCTTAATGTGGTCAAAAAGAAGTGCAAGCGAATGGCAACTTATGAAAGACAATAACATATGGGAGTTGGAAAAAACTAAAGTTTTGCCTGCTATTTTGAAGTTTAGCTATGATAACTTGCCTCCACATCTAAAGAGATGTTTTGCTTATTGTTCTATGTTTCCCAAAGGCTATATACTGACGAAGGACGCACTGATACGGTTGTGGGTGTCAAATGGTTTTATTCCACCCAAAGGAGAAATAAACTTGTATGTGCTTGGAGAAGAAGTTTTTAATTGTTTGGTTTGGAGGTCCTTCTTCATTGTTAAGGAAGACGACTTCGAGGAAGATTTATACCTAATACATGATCTAATGCATGACATGGCACAACATGTGATGGGGGATGATTGTTTAGCTATAGAGTCTGGTAAGGAGGTTATCATCCCAAATGAGGTGCTTCATTTGACCTCGTCATGTCCAGGTTCTCTCTTTTGTCCTCATGATTTAAAAAAGTTAACATCATTAAGGTCAATATTCTTGTATGGAAAGATAAATGAAGGTAGCATTAAACAAATCTTCAACCACGTTTATGTGAGGGTATTATACTTGGCTGGTATTCAGTTAAAGACATTGCCCGAATCAATTTGCAAACTCAAACACTTGAAATATTTGAATTTGTCACGCTCAAGTATACAAGTTCTACATGAGTCGATTATTTATCTCCAAAACTTGCAAGTCTTGCTTTTGTATCGTTGTAAGTTCCTGCATAAGTTGCCTAAAGGCTTAAGATACATGAGAAATCTTGAACATTTAGGAACCAATCGTTGTTACTCACTTTTGCATATGCCATTAGGAATCAAAGAACTAACCAACCTCCAAATACTTCCATATTTTCCTGTTTGTAACAAGAGTGGGGCTAACATAGGCGAATTGGGGAATCTAAATCTTCTTAAGGGGGAGTTAAAGATATCACAAATTGAGAACGTTGGAAGTTTAAGTGAGGTCAAGAATGCCAATCTCAAATGCAAAAAAGATTTGTCGGTTTTAGAGTTATGTTGGTCGATACTTTCTAAAAGAGAAAGTAAACAGGAAATGTGCGCATACGATGAAAAGGTTCTCGAGGGACTAGAACCAAATCCGGGTCTCAAGGAATTGAAAATATTTAATTACATGGGAAAGGCTATTTCTCCAAGTTGGATCGTCAATTTAAGGAATGTAGTAGAAATTGTATTTTGTGGGTGTAAGAATTGTGAGCATATTCAACTACTTGGAAGACTACCCAATCTTAGGGTCATTAAGTTGGAGTACATGGCTTCTTTGAAATGTTTCCATGATGACGACAAAAACATGATAGGAGACACCAATATGTTTCTTAGTTTGCAAGAATTGCACATTTCCAAGTGTCCGAATTTGGTCTCCTTGCCAAGTAACCTTCCAAAACTCAAGATTTTAACATTACGTAATTGCAATGGGTTAGCTTCTCTACCAGATGAGATTCAAAGTTTCAAGGATCTGAAGGAACTTGTGATAGAAAGATGTAAACATCTCTGTATAGGATGTGAAAAAGATATAGGTGTAGAATGGCCTAAAATTTCTCACATTCCCAATATCAGTATTAATCCTTCAAGGTGACATTAATTTCTTTATTTTTTGCTTCTTTTTATTGCAAATAACTCACATTCTTCTTCAAAAGAGTACTAGAATTTTCTTAATTCAGAAAACAATGACTAAAGTATTATGCTTTTGCTTTTGGAAGCATATGTTCCTATATCAGATACATTGAGCTTGCTTCCATAATGTGATTTTATAAAAATATATTAATTCATATCTGATTTTTGGAGGCCTATACCTTTTCAAATGACATATGACAAAATTTCTTTACTATCTGTTTCTTTTTGCATTAGTTGCTAACTAAATAATTCGTGTTTTAATTTATTTACTAAATCCTCCTTTTTGTTTATTTAGGCCCATTGAGGATGGAGATGGGGATGACGATGACGAAGACGAAGAGGAAGACGAAGAAGAAGAAGAAGAAGACGAAGACATAGACCTAGACCTAAACGAAGATGAAGACAAGGATGATGAGATTTGTAGAATGTATGCTTTGTAAATTTTGATAGATCTTAATTGTGTAAAAAGTTCCAAACTGAAGTATTTTGATGGGTCCATCGAATCAAATTCTTAACCGGATAAATCAGGAATGAGTACGTATGTTTCGTGATGTACTTAATGAAATAGATTGTCAATTTGGTGGTCAAAATACTGTTTTTTTTATCGGCAAACAATACTTTTATTCCAACTGTTAGAATTATAAACTTAGTTATACTTATTTTAGTTATGTAATTATCGATAAGTGAACATGTTAGATATGATAAGTTAATTATATGTAATAAGCGGGTGTTTAGCGGGAACCGAATTTCAAATAACTGCTACAGCAGTTACCCGCCAAAACACAACCGCCATATCTTATGGTATTTATGTAGACTGCCGGCAAATGTTGTTGGCATCAAGACAATTTCCGTTAATCAAATTGTCCACTTTTATCCTTTCTTTCGAATCACACTGCATTCCCTGCATCAACCATGTCTGCAAAAGAAGTTCATATATCCGCTGCACTTACAAGTTCTTATGATCAAGACAAACTTGATTTGGATTTCCAACATAGTGGTATCAGAGCCACGGAAAGACATGATGCAGAGATGAAACCGACCAACACCTTAATGCCCTGCCAACACTGCATCGATGAAAAGAATGAAAGAAAACGACGAACACGACGAGAACGGTTGTGTTATTATTGTCACTTGCCCGGTCATCAGATTTACATTTGTAAATCCAAAGAAAATGATGAGGAATCACAACTCATTCGGCAAGCAATCAACAACGGAATAAGAACCCAGAGAGAAGAAGTTCATTGCCGAGAAGAAATGATAGTTACGGGTACCGACGGCGGACAATGGAAGGATATCTGGTATGTTAATCCAACGTTTTGTCATCATTTTGTGAACAACATAGATGTCTTTAAGAGAGTGAAACACATCATGGGGGTAGAAACACGATCCGGAATGAATAACTTCTTATTCATCCGAGGAGTGGGGATAGCCGAAGTAAAAATGGGGAATGAAACACTAAGCGTTCCTAGTGTTTTCTATTCACCGGACATTAACCGAAATGTTCTAAGTTTAGAACAATTAACATTACAAGGTTTTACAGTCCGGAGAACCGGTGATACATGCAAAATATTCCCTATGTTCTCATCTCCGGTGATGAACACTAAAAATGAAGTGACGGGGTTAACAAAAGAGGAAGAGTTGGGGATAAAGGAGAAAGAAAGGTTGCAAAACATGTGTGGGATAGATGATGAATTCAAAAACGACTATTTGAATTCATATTTCGAAACCCTCAACGTCTCGGATGAAACCGAGATTGATTGGAATCTAATGATTTTAAAATCATTGGAGTTTCATGAGTTTAATGATTGTAAAGCAGTGATTAGTATGCTAGATGATCGCGAATACATATTCAAGTATAAATATGAACTGAGTAAGAAGTTCGAAGAAATGGTTAAATGGTTTCTAAATGAATACTTGGGAATCACTCATAGACCATTCCCTCCTTGCACCAAAGACAATCATAAGATAGATCTACTGGATCTGTATAAATTAGTCGATAAGGATGGAGGATATCGTGAAGTAACAACAGAAAACTTATGGCCAATCATTGCTAAAGATATGGGGTTTGAATACAAAGATGGTGATTTCATTCGTATAGTTTATGCTATGTACTTAGACACCCTAGAATACTACTACAAATTCAAGAAGGTTCAACAGAGAGTGCATGATAAAAGGATGGTGAGTGAAGAGGATGAAGTCTCAAGAGGGGATCTCAAGAAGACAAACAGCCTGGGAGGCGGCCGACATGATGCTGCAGAAGAAGTGCACAATGAAATGGAACCAAAACAAGTAGTGTTTTATGCAGGTGTGAGGGACGACAACTGGAATCAAATGAAGAAACGAAAGAGATTCAATTTCAATCAAGCAAGATGGGCCGTTGAGGAAGCAAACCGAAGCGTGATCAAACAAGCTCATAAGCATAACCAAGTTTAGAGGGGTTATGTTAGAATTATAAACTTAGTTATACTTATTTTAGTTATGTAATTATCGATAAGTGAACATGTTAGATATGATAAGTTAATTATATGTAATAAGCGGGTGTTTAGCGGGAACCGAATTTCAAATAACTGCTACAGCAGTTACCCGCCAAAACACAACCGCCATATCTTATGGTATTTATGTAGACTGCCGGCAAATGTTGTTGGCATAAGACAATTTCCGTTAATCAAATTGTCCACTTTTATCCTTTCTTTCGAATCACACTGCATTCCCTGCATCAACCATGTCTGCAAAAGAAGTTCATATATCCGCTGCACTTACAAGTTCTTATGATCAAGACAAACTTGATTTGGATTTCCAACACCAACTGCACCAAATTACAAGGCAAAGGAAGCAAGAAAGGTGCTAACACCCTATAGCCATTCTCCCAATCTATGTTCCTGGATTTTGATATGTGTTTGATCCATTAAAAAACTGACGTTTGCATTTCGCCAAAAATCCTATCGATAGACTCTTTTACGCGAGAATATTAGATCACTTCGCGCTTTCCAAATATAGCCCAGCATGACACCAAACTTATCGCTTGAATTAAACATTTCTTGCGGTCAGTTGCCTTCACGCCTTTATATAACTGAAAGAGTTCTCGAACAGTGAATGCATAGAGGAAGGGTATGTTGCACCACATGCTCACCTGAAATTTTTGGAATCGGTTAAATCAAGACCAAAGTTGTCATCAAAGGGCTTCGCAAAATTTCTGTATTGGGCTCTATAGACGCAATAAATACCTCGGGATCTGTGAAGCGTTGTTCCATGAGCGCATGAGATGGCCATTTTCGCAAGTGGGTTTGGTCTTTGGCCATTTTCATAATTTTCCCTTTATAAAAATATATAAATTCAAATATATAATATGGGTAAGGTTATTGTAAAAAAGTTAAAAGTGTGAGAAGTGTGAGAAATATTGTAGAGATGACATGTGTCCTCAATCTAAATTAATTCAAAAGGGTAAACATGTAATTTTATCATTGATTCAATTAATTCAAAACCATCCATAACCGCCACCTTATTTATAGGAACATGATTTTTTAAAAGATCTCTATAAAAACACTACGAATAACACTGCAACCACCATTCAGCACGTATATAACATCATTCAATAATTATATAACACCATTCAATAAGTGTATAATACCATTCAATAAGTATATAACACTATTCAATAAGTATATAACACTATTTTAAAGATCTCTATAAAAACACTACCAATAACACTGCAAAATCACCATTCAGCACATATATAACACCATTCAATAATTATATAATACCATTCAATAAGTATATAACACCATACCATTCAATGATTATATAACACCATTCAATAAGTATATAACATCATTCAATAATTATATAACATCATTCAATAAGGATATAACACCAATCAATGATTATATAACACCATTCAATAAGTATATACCACCGTTCAGTAAGTATATAACACTATTAAAGACACGATCTCCATTTCCAGAATGTGTTCTTAGTATAATGTTCATAGTATGGTTATTGTACATGGGGTTTTAAACCTGCATGCATGGTGTTTTACATCTGCATGCTACTAGATGTTCCAGATTCCATATGTTAAAACACCATGGTGTTTTAAAACCTACATTCCAGTAGATCCATAAAAAAACACCATGCTTTCCGATATGTGTTTAAACACCACACTTTGAATCACAATATAATTAAAACACCACTGTATGAACATAGACAAAACATCATGGACTAAACATCTAAACATCTGATCGAAACATATTTTTTCTCTATATAAGTATAAAAATATGGTACTCATATTAAAGATAAAAAAACGTCCATTATGGTGTAATTTTTTTAAAAAAAGTTACGTATAAAAAGTTATTAACGTTTAAAAAAGACGGGGGAGGTTGCATGTGCATTGATGTTAGTTTCTTAATTTAAAAATGTTAAATTTACATGTATACCCTTAATCTAGAAAATTAATATGTTTAATAGTAAACATTATTTATAATTTTGCCATTATGATTCTTACCTTTCTCACAAAAAAAATCTTTTTTTTTTATAGGAACCTCTACCTATATAATATATTAATTACAAAATATTAAATACCATTTCAAATGACATACGCACAAAACTTCTTTACTATCTGTTTCTTTTTGCATCAGTTGCTAACTATAATTCATGTTTAAATTTATTTACTAAATCCTCCTTTTGGTTTATTTAGTCCCATTGAGGATGGAGATGGGGATGACAAAGACAAAGATGAAGAAGAAGGCGAAGACATAGACCTAAACGAGGATGATTGGATTTGTAGAATGTATGCTATATAAATTCCGATATATCTTAATTGTCTAAAACGTTCCAAACTGAAGTATTTTGATGGGTCAATCGAATCAAATTCTCAACCGGATAAATCAGGAATGAGTACGTATGTTTAGTCATGTACCTAGTGTGGACCAAAGGTTAGCGTTTGCGAACCATCACAATGTTACGTTGAAAACACACAATGGTAATTAATGAAATATATTGTCAACATGGCGGTCAAAATAGTTAATGGCTAATTTATTGAGAAGGGGAAGTTGCTGTAAAGGTTTTTAATATTATTGTTTGTACACTCAATGTAATTACAATCTCCTGTATAGGAGAACAAGACATAAATCAAGGAGGGAAATAAACAAAGGTTACGCAAGACTTATTGACTAAATTAACAACATTGAAAATTATATGCAGTAAATGGAGAGAATCATGGCTGGTTAATACGCCCCCCGCAAGATGGAGGATCCATTGGAGACACCAATCTTGGAACGGAAACAGAGACTTTGCAAGCGGTTTAGTAAGGACATCCGCAAGTTGGTCCTTTGAGCTAATATGTAGAACTTTTAGGTGGCCGGCGTTGACTTGCTCCCAAACAAAATGATAGTCCAATGCAACATGTTTCATGCGAGAATGATAGACCGGATTCGCACATAGGTAGGTGGCACCAGTATTGTCACAAAACAAGGTGGGAGTCATTGGTTGCTTAATCCCTAGTTCAGCAAGTAGGTTCTTGACCCACGAGACTTCTGCAGCGGCCAACCACTTTACCGATCATGATGTTACCGATTAGATGGGCATTTCGGTGATGGTTTACCAATGGAAAAGAGAGGGAGGGAAGGGTGTGTGATGAGGTCCATTCCTTCTTAACCAATCACACATTTCCCTTTTTAAAAAAATGTTGGTGCACTTGTGTCTGTACTTTGTCTGTATTCGGTCTGTATGTAAACGATGTCCTTAGTAGTCTGTAAGTTGACCAAGTCAACCATCCTCCGGATTGACTTGGCCAACAGTTAGCATATGCTTGTTGTTTGTCTGCATCGAAGGATAGCCTCGAAGGATACTGTTGATCCTTCGAGGTGCTCGAAAGATATGCTTCGAATGATTAGACCTCGAAAGGTGATCTTTCGAGGTCCCTGCTGATCCTTCGAGTGACTTGTCCTCGATAGATGATCCTTCGTACCATCTATCGGATCCTTCGACCAGACATCATGGGCTGGGTATATATATACCCATGCAGTGTAGTGTGAGACATGTATGCACACTTAGAGAGACAGACAAGAGTGGAGAGCAGTCTGTCCGAAACATTCACACACACACTTTGAGAGTTTGCAAACTGATTGTAAACATTGTGCTTGTAACCGGAAACTTTCTACGCATTAATACAAGTGGTGTTAATCGTTGAGTCTTGTGTGTTCTTGTGTTTGTTCTTGCATCATCCCGGTTTGCTCGCTAGCTTGGATTCCGCACTCGCTAGTGAGTTTGTATAACAAGGTTTAGGTTTGTTCTCGTTGTGTTTCTCTTAGACACTTCCACAGAGACAGAAAGATAGAGCTGAGAGCATTCTGTCCGAAACACACACACACATAGTGAGAGTTTGCAAGTTAGATTTGTAAACATTGTGCTTGTAACCGGAACCTTCATACGTATTAATACAGTGGTGTTAATCGGTGAACTCTTGTGTGTTTGTTTCTCTACTTGCTTCATCTCGGTTTGCTTACTAGCTTGGATTCCGCACTCGCTAGTAGGTTTGTATAACAAGGTTTAGGTTCGTCATCCTCCGGAAAGGGACCTACAAAAAATAGTTTAGCTAAACCCTATTAGGTAAACCACCGCCAACGTTTTTGAGCATTAGGTAAATATTTTAGGTGAATTGACATGGCACTATGTGATTGGGTGAATTGGAAGTTTACCTAATACCATTAGGTAACCATCCCTCCACCCTTATTATTATTATTATTATTATTATTATTATTATTATTATTATTATTATTATTATTATTATTATTATTATTATTTACATTGTTTCACTCATTTTGAAGAATATAATTAGCTGATAAAAGGTATTTACAATGGTTTCTTCGATTTTATAAAAAAGTATAAATTTATTTCAGTTTTTAAAACTATTACACACTAGTGAAAGACATTTGTAAGTGCAGTTCCTGTCGGGTAACTGTCGCTTATCAGTTCTAGTCAACCAAAGCAGAAGTCCAAGTTAAAGTCAACCATAACGAAGAATTCAAGACCACATGAAGACCTGCATTGATCAAGGGGGAGTTGTTAATGCACTTTGGGTGAAAAGTGTATGGCTTCAAATTGTTAGGGTCTTTATTGTACAAGTGTCCAAACTTAGTCCCTAAGAAGTTCCTAGGGAGAATTTGTCCCTAAGAAGTTCCTAGGGAGAACTTTTGTCTGAGTTTTGGTGTAGAATTGGTTTGTCCGAGGTTTAGTCCCTAGCCTATATATATGTGTGTATTGTGTAGATTAGGGCAACGATTTAGAGAAAGCTTTGTGCAACTCTTGCAGCTTTGTGCTCCTCTCCCAACTTGTTCCTCCTGTGTGTGAATTCTAGAGAGAGAGAGACTATGTGTTAGTGAGAGAAAGCTAGGGTTTAGATCTTTGTGATCTAAACCAGCTTGTAGATGATGTATACTCCTTTTGGTTTGTGTAATCTGTGATGACTGATTCATCAATAAAGAGATTCATCTTCTACATATTTCTATCTTGTTCTTCATATTTTGTTCTTCATGTCTTGAATCAAGTGCAATGTTTGATGTTCGTCATCGATCCGGTGCTTTCACAGTGGTATCAGAGCATGGTTACCGATTCGGAATGGTCTAACCGCCATCCGAATCACCATTGCTCTTGATTTGATGTTTGTTTCCGCCAAACATCTTGAAGACTTGAAGATTTTGGAGAAAAATTGAAGAAAATGAAGCTGTTCGTGGTTGTTTTGTTCTCCAAGTTGTTGCAGATACTAGGGTTTTAGTGAACTAGTGTGAAGTCACACTAGGGAGATTGTCCGGAGACTTGTGTTTCTTCTGAGCTTTAGGTTGTCTGAGTTTTCAAAACAGGTTGTTCAAATCCTGTGTCTGAGTTTTATAAATGTTTGTTCGTTCCGAGTTATAATGAATCTGCCAGGACCGAGTTTTAAAGGATATATCTCCGAGGTTTGTTACTATCGGGGAGTCCGAGGTTTGCCTGTTAGTTTGGCAATCCGAGGTTGCTTGTTTTATAATACTCCGAGTATTAAAACTTCTAAGGGTCCGAGTTTGACATGAATTAGGTCCGAGTTTGATAACTACTTTCTCAGACCGCGTTTAAAAGGGATTCATCTCCGTGGTTTGGGTCCGAGTGTAAAGAACTGCAAGTCCGAGTCAGCTTTATGATAATCTTAAGATAACAGAGAGCCTCTCCGAGGATCGTTGCTGCCATATCAGTTTGGTGGAAGTCCGATGTTGCTTGTTTTTTTATGCTCCGAGTTTCCGATGTTCGTGTCAGCAAATCACAGTTCCGAGTCTTACATGTTTGTTATCTCCCAGTTTGTACTCTGTATCTCCGAGTTTCAAATACAGGTCCGAGTTTTCACTCCATATATTCAGGTCCGAGTTTTTATGGTATCGATTCCGAGTTGCACGCATATATATATTCAGGTCCGAGATTTACAACGTAAGTCCGAGATTTACAACGGAGTTTTGAATCTGTAAGTCCGAGTTTTGAAACAGATTCAAACAGTGTTTTTGAGAGCAGCTCCGAGTTGTCTTGAGTTTTTGAGAGCAGCTCCGAGATTTACAACGTAAGTCCGAGATTTACATCGGAGTTTTGAATCTGTAAGTCCGAGTTTTGAATCTTTAAGTCCGAGTTTGCTCTGAGTTATCTGAGTTTTTGAGAGCAGCTCCGAGATTTACAACGTTCCGAGTTTCAAACAGTGTCTTAAGTCCGAGTTATTACAGCATGTCTGTTCCGAGTTATTAGTGATTGTTGGTTCAGGTCCCTAAACACTCACACACACTAAACTCACTCTCGACTGTGTTATGTATGTAGTGAAAGATAATTTGAATATATGAAGGAGAAAGCTTCTGTTGAATGAAAAGGGTTGTATTATTCAATAAACAAATAAGGCTTTATATAGCCATAACAAACAAGAACGTGGGAATCATAAAACTAATAAAAAAAACTATTTTATCCTATAAAAGTGGTAAACCCCATGACTCATTTACTCCAAAATGCACTGGAACGTATACATATAAATCGGTCATGCCTCAACCACATATTCTTCCAACAATCTCGGTCAAACATAACGTCCATTTTCCCTCTCATACGGAACTAACATGGATAACCCACTTTCTGGAATCCGAACCATGACCCGTTAGCCCATGAATAAACCGATTAACCCAACATTCACCCCCTTAATCGGTTTGTTCACACCGCTCATTTATGACACCCGAAACACGTTTCCTCTTGAACCATCTCGACTTCGACCCGACACCCGACCTTCACTCGGTCACGTCCAACGTCTTCTCGGTTCAACCCAAATCAACTCCACTACACTTGTAACATATCACATGGCATCACGCTGGAAACGTTCACTAACATCACGACTTTTCCACGGATCAACGACCTCTCCCCGGTCACATCCAAAGCCACCCGATTGAACTCCAACGCCATAATATCACACCGTGTTTTTTTTCTTTACCTTTTTCCGATCACTCTTGTTCAAGAGGCCACTCCACCGACCAAGAAAACAAAGCCACCCGCTTCTTCCGTTTTCTCACCTTGCGAAACGAGACGAATCCAAAGCCACCTGCTTTGACGGATCCATTCTGCCCGCTTTTCACGCACTACGCCGGTCTCCTCTTATCACGAACAACTCGATCAAGGTACCTGCGAAACCTGCTGTTGTCACCGGATATATACCAGTTGCTCAAACCCGCAACTAATAACCGAACAGCCCCGTTCTTCCTCCTTTCATCACCACTAACAGCCCCGGAAAACAAGTGTTTATCACCGGTCACCCCCGTCGTCTTAACTGGTACGTCTACCACAACAACAGCCGACCGAAACACCAAAACGCCTCCGATTACGGCTGCTAAACAGACCTGAAACAGCACCCTGCTGTCCCGACCCTTCTTCTACGCCTGCCCTCCACCGACCGACACACCCGCCGCCGGCGGAGGCTTCCTCCGATCTTCAAACCCGCTTTCTACGAGCCCTAGGCTCTGATACCAAATGTTGGTTCAGGTCCCTAAACACTCACACACACTAAACTCACTCTCGACTGTGTTATGTATGTAGTGAAAGATAATTTGAATATATGAAGGAGAAAGCTTCTGTTGAATGAAAAGGGTTGTATTATTCAATAAACAAATAAGGCTTTATATAGCCATAACAAACAAGAACGTGGGAATCATAAAACTAATAAAAAAAACTATTTTATCCTATAAAAGTGGTAAACCCCATGACTCATTTACTCCAAAATGCACTGGAACGTATACATATAAATCGGTCATGCCTCAACCACATATTCTTCCAACAATCTCGGTCAAACATAACGTCCATTTTCCCTCTCATACGGAACTAACATGGATAACCCACTTTCTGGAATCCGAACCATGACCCGTTAGCCCATGAATAAACCGATTAACCCAACATTCTGAGTTCCGAGTTATTACAACAAAAGTCCGAATGTCTGTTCCGAGTTTAATTACTCCGAGTTTAAAGTGTTGTCTGTTCCGAGGTATATGTTGTTATATCAGTCCGACTTTTGAATTGTCTGTTCCGAGTTATTACAGCAGTTCCGCGTTTTTCATATGTTTAATGCGTTCCGAGTTTTGACAAAGTATGTTATTCGGATCTGTTATTCCGAGTTTCACTTGTTATTCCGATGTTTTTAAAAGCAATCATCTGCTCCGATGTTATTCCGATGTTTAAATAAATTAACTGATCTGAGTTCTTGACTCTGAATGCTCCGAATTTTTCAACTGGTCCGATGTTTTTACTCTGTTGAGTTTTAACAGTTTTTAACAATCTCCGAGTTTCAACAATCTCCGAGTTTCACAGGATCTAGTCCGAGTCTCTGTTTTGGAGTTGTTCCAGATCTGGTAAGTGTTCATTGGGTGCCGAATGAATTTTATGGTTGGAATTGTGAAGTTTTGGGGAGTGTAGAGGTGTGGCGGCAAGGGTTTTCACGGACAGTGGCGAATCTGATGAAAATGAGTGTAAAGATGACGGTGTGTCTTTCTTCCGGCACTACAAGATTTGGTGTTTTTATTCATCAGCGATTATATTAATCCACGGTTTGCTTCACGGTGCTTTAGTGGCCGTGATTGTGTGTCATTCACCGGCGGCTTTGCTTACCAGTTTTTAATCTGGGTTTCGGTTTCTGGTTCATCGCAGAGAACAGGGTGTGGTTCTGTTTAACATACGGGAAGTTATGGTGATTTTTTTAATGAGCATCACTGGCAGCTCTTGCTGAATTCTTTGGGGTAATGTTTTCATTATACTCTCCGGTGATCGAAATAAGTTTTCTCCGGTTAAGGGTAGTCTCTAGAGATTCAGGGTGGCGATTCAAGGTAGGGTAACGGTTACAATCGCTGATGACCTTGGTTTGTGATAGCAGAAGGTAGTTGATATCACTGGTTCAAGCGACTTGCTCCGATCTCCGATGATTGAAGGTGTGACAGCAAGGTGATTGTACGGTGGTCTACGATGGTGCATTGTCCACATAAATTCCACATTCATGTGTACATGATTGTGTAATCATTCTCTTGGGCCCACTTGCTAAATGTGGGTGATAGGTGCGAAGATCTTTTATTGGTCCTTGATTACGTTTTCATCTGGTGTCAAGGTATGGGGATTATTTTGTGATCTGTATTGCATTGTTATCGAATTTATGGGTTTTTCGGATTTCTTTGCTTGTTCTGAATCTCTTTGTACTCTAAGTACTATTCCGATGATCTGATTCGAGGTTTCAAGAGCTTTCGGGTTTTACGAGTTCCGAATTTTCTAGAATTCCGGGTTACCTGGGGTACCGGATTTTTAACTAAGTTTAGAAGCTTGTGTAGTTCGGAAGTTTGGAGTTGTGCATGTTCCGAGTTTTTCTAGTTATTCCGGGTTACCTGGGGTACCGGATAACCAACTAAGAGTAAGAATTATGTGTAGTTTGGAAACTTGAAGTCGGTTTCGGATTATCGAAAAGTTTTATGGTACTTATGTTGTCCGGATCAAGTGAGGAGGTGAAGAGAATACGACTTGCTTGGATTTTTGTATTGTTTACAAAGAAAAAGGGGGAGTAAAAATTTTGAAATTCCTGTTTTCTTTGTAAATCAAAAGCTCGTGGTGCTACATCGAAACAAGTTCATGTTTACTATCTTTGAGATTAACTTAGTGTTAATCTTACCGGTGGCGAAGTGTAACATGAAGCAAGTTAGAGCTAGTGTATGATTGAGTTTTTGTCAAGTTTGTTCGAGGTTTAATCAAGTGTTAACATGATGAAGCAAATTGTTCGTTTGTCAACTACTTGAAGGTCATTCCTTTATCGTATGCTAGTTAGAGTAGAGAAGATTAGTCTTCTTGGTACCTCTTCCAAGTGGGTGACTGATCGGATTCTCGAAATAGGGGCTCTTACATTGAGGGGGAGATCAGAGACGGAAGTCATCGGGTAATTGGCGGATTTGTGAAGATACGAGATTGGATCTTGAAGATTCGAGATGAAATAATTTCAGACACTCGGTTGAAGACTCTGATCAAGATGGTGGATGTACTTTTACAAAGTTCAGTTTGTTATTAACTTATCGAACTGAGCTTCATGTCTTTGTGAAGTTTGAAGTGTTCAAGATTGGGCATTGGAAATCCAATGTTTCTTTCTGCTACCGGTTAGGTTTGAAGATTAATGTATCGAGCGATATTCCTACATGTGGTTGTAGGTCGGTTCGCGTTAATTTGATTCGGGAGTAGTTTGAGGGGGAGGATCTACAGTGTTTGATGTTGGATTCTTCGGGTTTCTCAAAGCGGCCTTAAGTGATCGTCAGCAAGTCTTTAATTAGAAGGGTTGAAGATCACTGTGCTCTACCTAAAAGATCAAGTCTCAGCCAAAGTTGAAAGCTGACATGATATCTTCATTTAAAGGGGAGTCTCTAAGTGCAGTATCCGGTGATTGAAGATTATCGATGCCACACAGAACTGATGCAACAGTTAAGGGGGAGACTGTAAGTGCAGTTCCTGCCGGGTAACTGTCGCTTATCAGTTCTGGTCAACCAAAGCAGAAGTCCAAGTTAAAGTCAACCATAACGAAGAATTCAAGACCACATGAAGACCTGCATTGATCAAGGGGGAGTTGTTAATGCACTTTGGGTGAAAAGTGTATGGCTTCAAATTGTTAGGGTCTTTATTATACAAGTGTCCAAACTTAGTCCCTAAGAAGTTCCTAGGGAGAATTTGTCCCTAAGAAGTTCCTAGGGAGAACTTTTGTCTGAGTTTTGGTGTAGAATTGGTTTGTCCGAGGTTTAGTCCCTAGCCTATATATATGTGTGTATTGTGTAGATTAGGGCAACGATTTAGAGAAAGCTTTGTGCAACTCTTGCAGCTTTGTGCTCCTCTCCCAACTTGTTCCTCCTGTGTGTGAATTCTAGAGAGAGAGAGACTATGTGTTAGTGAGAGAAAGCTAGGGTTTAGATCTTTGTGATCTAAACCAGCTTGTAGATGATGTATACTCCTTTTGGTTTGTGTAATCTGTGATGACTGATTCATCAATAAAGAGATTCATCTTCTACATATTTCTATCTTGTTCTTCATATTTTGTTCTTCATGTCTTGAATCAAGTGCAATGTTTGATGTTCGTCATCGATCCGGTGCTTTCACAACATTGGATTTATTTATTTGTTTCTTGTGTCATCAATTTGGAGAAATAAAAAATAATATTGGTATTTATTTGTTTCTTTTGTCATCTATGGAACATTTTTACTTACGAACAGTGACATTGTTGACTTATAAGTTATAAATAGTCAAAGAAAGACGGTCTTCCTCGGAATTAAGTGCTGAACTTACACAATATTAGACTGTTATATAAAGAATTTTGATGATGGCCTCTTGATCTGGGATCTGGTGTTATCTCATTAAAACGGCGTTTAAGTTGGCGTTAGGGGGTATTTAGAAGTAGATTAAGGGGTGTGTTCGACATTCAAAAAATAAAAAAGGTTGTTTTTGAATATATAAAAATATTATAAATTATAGATGAATAATTTTTCATAGTTTTATTCTATTTTTATAATATAATTATCTTGTATGGATAAAGCTTGTATGGATAAATATGGGGAGCACGCAGTTCACTGTAAAGAGCTTCCTGGGTTTAAATATCGGCATGACTGGGTGCGAGATGTTTCGGGGGACATCTTAAGAAGATCTGGGATTTCTGCTAAGAAAGAGGCCCCTGTGAATTTCCTCACGGACCCTATGGAAGGGAGATCTACTCTGCGACCAGCGGATCTGCTCGTCTTTGGCTGGGGGAAACATGCTTGTGTAGACCTTACGGGGTTTTCCCCTTTGGTTGGTTTAAGGGAAAACGGGTTTGTAGCTGGACTAGCAGCAAGAAAGGCAGAATCAAAGAAAGTGGTAAGCACACTAAAGCTTGCGCAGAGAACCAATGAAAGGAAAAAATACTTTTGCTGTATGTTGAAATTGTGGAATACATAACAAATATATACAGAGGGCATAACATGAATTAAGGAGATAAGGGCTCCTTACTAAAATATACAAAAAGAATCAATCTTTGACTATTCTGCAAATATTTAAATTCAATGTTGATTGCCTTGATTTTAGCGGCTATTACTCCCCTTCAAGCGAACAGGTAGCGGTCCGACGCGAAGCATTGTACGAAATCGTTCAAAAAGTGGTCTTGGGAGACTCTTTGTGAAGATATCGGCTACCTGGAGCGTGGTAGGAACAAACTTGGTGTGTAACTTTCCTGCAGAGACCAATTCCCTAATAAAGTGGTAGTCAATATCAATGTGTTTCGCTCGTTTATGTGACACAGGATTTTGACTGAGAAATAATGCACTTTTGTTGTCGCATAATAGGGTGGGTCGGACTGGTGGGAGAGCATATAGTTCTCGTAACAGTTGGGTTAGCCAAACAATTTCTGAAGCGGTGTTGGCCAAGGCACGATACTCCGACTCGCAGCTTGATCGAGAAACTGTTGGTTGTTTCTTTGCACTCCAAGATACTAGATTGCCTCCTAGGTAGATAGAGTATCCATAAGTTGACCGTCTTTTCTCGATACATCGTGCCCAATCAGCATCTGTGTAACCGACCAAAGTCGTTTTGATTGGGCGATCAAAAGTTAAACCAAAGGATAAAGTACCTTTGACATACCGAAGTATCCTTTTAACAAGTTGAAAATGGGCAGTGGTTGGGTTTTGGAGATATTGACTTGCTTGATTTACGGCATATGATAAATCTGGTCTTGTGATGGTGAGATACTGAAGAGCGCCCACTAAGGAACGGTAAAACGTTGGATCGTGAAATGGAGTGCCAGTTGAGGTAAAAGTATCGGTAGTGGTGAGTGGGGTCGCAACCGGTTTGGCATCAAGAAGGCCTGCTCTTGAAAGAATGTCGGTGGCATATTTAGCTTGGCTTAAAAATAGACCCGAATGGTTTTGAATGACTTCAAGGCCAAGAAAATAATTCAAACTTCCAAGATCCTTGATTTTGAATTCCTTGTGTAAACGAGCTGTGAAGTCATTTATGAATTGAGAATTGTTACCGGTAATTATGACATCATTAACGTACACAAGGAGATAAAGTAAAACCTTATCAGTTTTGTAGACAAAAAGTGACGGGTTGGCCCGGCTACACGTAAACCCGAGAGAGATAAGAAATGTGCTTAAACGTTGAAACCACGCTCTTGGGGCTTGTTTGAGACCATATAGAGCACGTTTGAGACGACACACATGATTTGGAAGTTTAGGATCTAGGAAACCCGGTGGTTGTTCCATGTAAACGGTTTCAATTAAGTTCCCGTTTAGAAAGGCGTTGTTGACATCGAGTTGTCGGAGATTCCAACCATAAATGGTGGCGAGACTAAGTACAACTCGAATTGTTGAGGCCTTTACAACGGGACTGAAAGTATGTGAAAAATCGAGACCGGGAACTTGTGTATAACCTTGAGCTACCAAACGAGCTTTATACCGATCTAAGGAACCGTCTGCCTTATATTTGATGCGATATATCCATTTTGAACCAACAACGTTGGAGTGTGACGGACGAGTAACGAGTTCCCATGTGTTGTTATTTTTTAGGGCGGTGAGTTCTTCACACATGGCGGCCGCCCATTCTTGATTTTTTGAGGCAGTTTTAACACCTTTGGGAATGGAAGCGGCAAAAAGGGCATGGTGTAAAGGATTTGTGTTGAGATCGGCTAGGTCGGCAAAGTGTTTCGGTTTATGTATGCCGGATTTAGAACGGGTATGCATGGGGTGAACGAAGGTGGTTTGCGGTGGGATGTGAACTGTGGCATTGGGTTCGGTTTGGGCGGGTGAGTTGTTTATGTGGGCTCGAATATTTGTGGGTTGAGTTGGATCGATGTCATCGGGCTGGTTGGGTGCGGATAGGTTTGGCGTTTGTGTGGAATGGTCTTGTGGCATGGGTGCGGGTTGGGTAACATGAGCTGGAGGGGTTAGATTTAATTGGGCTGAATTTTGAGATGGGTTTACAGATGTGGATGAGTCGTTATAATGGGGACAGAGAGTACATATGTTGTGTGATGATGATTTATTGTGAGTGATGTGAGGAGGGGATGGAGTTTCTGTGTGATTTGTAATGGGTTGTGGGATATTGTCATCAAAATTTGATAGAAGTAATTTTTCTTGATCAATGGCGGGAACAACACCACTGAAAGGAAATGTGTCTTCATCGAATTTTGCATGTCGTGTAATATAAACCCGGGAGGTTATTGGTTCAAGACATTTATAACCTTTGTGTTTTGGACTATACCCGATAAAAATGCAAGATGCACTTCTCGGGAGAAGTTTGTGTTTTGTATAATCTCTTAAATATGGAAATACATGACAACCAAATACTCGAAACATGGCATAAGATGGTGGACGATTGAAGAGAACTTCAAAGGGAGACTTATTTTCGAGAATAGGTGTCGGAAGACGACTGATTATGTATGTGGCGGAAGCAAAAGCATCTAGCCATAATTTGGCCGGTGCATGAGAATTAAACATCATAGCTAAGCCCGTTTCAGTTATGTGACGGTGTTTGCGTTCAGCCCGTCCATTTTGTTGTGGTGTGTGGGGACATGAAAGTCTATGATGTATGCCATGTTTTTGAAAAAGAGTTTGAGCTCGATGGTTGGTGAACTCGGTGCCACCATCACTTTGGAAGACTTTGACACTTTTTGTAAATTGATTTTGTACAAAGTTTAAAAAAGTGATAAGTATAGTGTAAAAGTCCGATTTGAATTTTAATGGGTAAAGCCAAGTAAAACGTGAAAAATCGTCCACAAAAATGACGTAATACAAGTACCCATCCATAGACGAAATCGGCCCGGGACCCCAAAGATCACAATGAATCAAATCCAATACATGAGTGGCTCGTTTATTGTTTTCAATAAAAGGTAAACGATGGGCTTTTGACAATTCACAAGATGAACATAGACCCGGTTTGGGTAATAATGATGTGACAAAGACATGCCCAAATTTATTTAAAACGGAAATAGTATCAAACGAGACGTGGCCTAAGCGGCTATGCCATTTATTAAATGAAGCACGAAGATGAGGAGCAGCAAGAGCGGCAACAAAGGACTTGTGACTTTGGGAGAGCACATAGAATCCATTTTCACAGGTACCTCTAGCAAGAACCGCCCCCGTTTTTCGATCCTGAATTTGAAAGACATTATTAGAAAACAAAACATCCACGGGCGAATCATTTGTTAACCTACTGATAGAAAGGAGATTTTTTGTTAGATTTGGAACGACGAGCACATTATGTAGCGGTATATTATTGAGTTTAGAGTTACCAATTTGTGTGATGGGTAACGTTTGACCATTACCAAAAGTAACACTATTACCCGAGTCTGGATGAGATTGATCAAGCCCATCAGTGGATCTAAGCATGTGAGCCGTGGCCCCGGAGTCGGCGGTCCAGTCGGGGATGTTTGGAGCTATGTTGCATTGAGCATGAAATGCTTGGGCAAGATTTGCATCAAGCGGTGTAGCATGTTGAGCATAGCTTGAGAGATTTGGACACGCACTAGCATAATGACCCTCGGCCCGACATAGTTGACAATGGGGAGGGCGTCTTGTGTTTGAGGAACGACCACGGTTGGAAGAGGAGCCTCTAAAACGGCTCCTTTGGGAGGAGTCACGAGTGTTTTTAGCGGGTTGGTTGAACCGGTTTGAGTGAGCCGAGAAAGCGGCTTGTGGGGTAGAAGGAACATGGATGGTTTGAAGAAATAGCTCATGGTTTTCTGCCTGAGCGAGTAGGTCACGGAATGGTGGGGATGGTTTAACGTATCGCTGGGTAGTGGAAAATGTTTCGAAAGAGGGTCCAAGGCCACATAGAAACCAGTGGCGTTTATCTTCATCGGTGACGGGGTAGCCAATGGCAGCTAGTTGGTCGCAAAGGGACTTGAATTTTCGACCAAAATCGGAGACGGAGACTGGAGCGGTGCCTTTTTGGAGTTGTCTTAGAGAGTCACGGAGTGTGTGCATCCGTTCGACGGATTGGTGACTGTAGGCATGCACAAGGGCCTGCCAAATTTGAAGAGCAGAGTTGTGACCGATGGCTTGTGACATGGCCTCTTCGGTTAAGCTGGAGTGAAGGAGAAGAAGCACTCGTTGATCAGCTTCTTTCCATTTAAGAAAGTCTGGGTTGGGAAGGGTTTTATCATCTTTGGATATAGATTCCGGTGGTGCGACGGAGGAGCCGTCGATGTGCCCAAGGAGACCAAGATAGGAAAGAACTGGTTCAACTTGACTCTTCCAAACCAGAAAATTGGATGAAGATAGTTTGATTGTTATTAGGTGGAGAAGGGTGTGGAGCGGGGTGGTGGAAGGATCGGAAGGGGGAGTTGAGGATGTACCAGCCATGGTGAGTAAAGGAAAAAAAAAGACAGAACAGTAGGTCGAATGAAGAAGGGAGGGATGAATAGGGGATGACGAAGGATTGATTAGATGGGACCTAGGCTTGATACCATGAAAGGAAAAAATACTTTTGCTGTATGTTGAAATTGTGGAATACATAACAAATATATACAGAGGGCATAACATGAATTAAGGAGATAATGGCTCCTTACTAAAATATACAAAAAGAATCAATCTTTGACTATTCTACAAATATTTAAATTCAATGTTGATTGCCTTGATTTTAGCGGCTATTAACCAACATGTCTTTATCCCTTTTGCCTTTGATACTTTTGGCTCCCTAGCGCCAGAAGCCATCAACTTCTTGACGAGGGTTCAACGGGTTATCCACAGCAATTGTTCGACCCCAAGGGGGCAGGGGTTTGTGTTCGGTAGGTTGGGGTTTGCAATTCAGAAAGGGTTGGCGGCGCAGCTTGTTGCCCGTCTACCTTCTGTTTTGATGTAACTTAACAAGTGTTTTCTGGTTATATCAATCGTTTGTTTTTTGAAAAAAAAATTATCTAAAATATATCTACATACATATTAACAATATGTTGTGGGGTGCTTATATGGATGAATGATGAAATAACAGCAAAAATGAAAAAAAAATATTTAACAGTTTGATTGATCAACTCAGTTACCGGAATTATTCCCATTTCTGAGGAGTTAATTTCTGATGAATGTTATCATTTGCAAAGATGATTGGTTGAGGACCAGCAGCTTGCATTTCCTTTATTTTAATAAATTACATTTAAAAACTAAGTTAAAGCTTCTTTTAATAGTTTAGAGATTGCTTATTACTAATGACTTGGCATAAATTCTTTGTGTGTATATTGGTTTAGATATGTCATTTGCAGTATTACTAATGTTATCTGAATGAGTCATTTGTTGATTATGTACTCAGGATCTTTGTTATAAGTTATATTGAGTCTCTGATCAGTTAATCTTCTGGGTTAGAAATCACACATATACGCTTTTGTTTCTATTAATTTTGAAATATAAATAATGGGAGATGTGGCTATTTCGGCCCTTGTGAGCGAGGTGGTGGGGAGGCTGACTTCTAAAGTTATCAAAGAGTTAGCTCTACTTTGGGGACTCGAGGACGATATTTCAACTCTCCAAGAAGATTTCACCAGCATCCAAGCTATTCTTGAAGATGCAGAAGAGAAACACATCAAGGAAAAGGCTGTAAAGTTATGGCTTAAGAGTCTCAGATCAGCGTCCTTGGAGGTAGAAAACGTGTTGGATGAGATTTCAACTGAAGCTTTGCTACAACGTCTACACAAACAAAGAGGCGCTGCATGGAGGGTAAGAGCCTTCTTCTCCTCAGATCATAATAAACTTTTGTTTCGTATTAGAATTGCTCACAAAGTTAAATCCATAAGAAGAAAACTCGATGCCATTGCATCCAAGAGATTTGAGTTGAAATTGACCCCATCAAGTGACATAAGACATTTAGATGTGGGATTTAAAGGTGTTTTGCCGCATAGGGAAACCAGCTCGCTTATACATTCTTCACTCGTCTTCGGAAGAAATGACGAGATGGAGTTAGCAATTGAAAAGATATGTAACAAAGATATAGGAAAATACGACAGCAGTGAGATTCGAGTGTATGGTATATGGGGTATGGGAGGCGTGGGGAAAACTACTCTAGCTCAACTAATCTATAACCATGAAAGGGTGAAGCAATATTTCGAATTAAAATGTTGGGTTTACGTCTCCGAGAACTTCCAAGTTAAAGAGATAATAAAAGGAATCATTGCATCCATAGATAAATGTGAGTGCACACTTACACATCTGGATGTGTTGCAAGAGTCACTTCAAAACAAGTTAAGAGGAAAGAAATTTTTAATTGTACTAGATGATGTTTGGATTGAAGAGGATGAAAAGGCCAAGTGGGACGAGGTAAGCAAAACATTAAGTTGCGGGGCTGAAGAGAGTATTGTTGTGATGACAACACGATACGATACAACTAGTCGAATGACAGCTAAAGTTCGCGAGTTACAACATGAACTTGGATGTTTATCAGAAGTGTACTCATGGTTATTATTCAAGAAGTTTGCATTTGCAGAAGGAAGAGAGGGGGACGACATAAGTAAGCTAGAGCCTATCGGAAGAGAGATGGTTGAGAAATGTAAAGGATTGCCTTTAGCAGTGAAGACCTTGGGCAGCTTAATGTGGTCGAAAAGAAGTATAAGTGATTGGCAACGTGTGAAATGCAATATTTTATGGGAGTTGCAAGAAAGTAAGGTTTTGCCTGCTTTGAAGTTAAGTTATGACAACTTGCTTCCACATTTAAAGAGATGTTTTGCTTATTGTTGTATGTTTCCTAAAGGCTATTATATGGAAAAGGATGTAGTGATTCAATCGTGGGTTGCTAACGATTTCATTCCACCTAGAGGAGACATAGATTTGTATGTGCTTGGAGAAGAAATTTTTAACTTTTTGGTTTGGAGGTCCTTCTTCCAGGTAGATAAGAACCACAATAACAATTTTAAAATGCATGATCTGATGCATGACATGGCACAACATGTAATGGGAGATGATTTTCTAGTTATAGAGTCTGGTAAGGAGATTATAATCCCAAATGAGGTCCTTCATTTGAGCTCATCATGTCCATATTATCGCTTTTCGCCCCAGGAGTTAGAAAAGTTAAGATCATTAAGGTCAATATTTATGTTCGGAGATAAGTATGAACCTAGTGCTACATTTATGCCTATATCCATTTTTGGAGATAAGTATGAATGTAGCAATACCCAACTTTTCAACCACATGTATATGAGGGTATTATACTTGTCTGGTATTAAGTTAATTACACTACCTGAATCAATTTGCAAACTGAAACACCTAAAATACTTGAACTTATCATACTCAAGTATAGCATTTTTACCTGAGTCCATTGTTTATCTCCAAAATTTGCAAGTGTTGATATTGCGATCCTGTAGGAAACTGTATTGCTTGCCAAAAGGCTTGAGATACATGACTAGTTTGGAACGTTTGGACATCGCTTATTGTGATTTACTCACGCGTTTGCCAATTGGAATCAAAGAATTGACTAGTCTCCGAATACTTCCGCGGTTTCCTGTTGGTTACAAGTGTGGGGCAAAACTAGGAGAGTTAGGGGATCTAAATCTTCTTGAAGGGGAGTTAGAGATATCACAACTCGTGAATGTTGGAGCTTCTAGTGAGGCAAAGGGTGCCAACCTCAAATGCAAAAGAAATTTGTTGGTTTTAAAGTTAAATTGGTTTGACCCTTTTAGGAAAGAAAGTAGACAAGAAATGTTTGCAAATGAAGAGGTTCTCGAGGGACTAGAACCAAACCAGAGTCTCAAAAAAATGATAATAAGTAAATACATGGGAAATAATATATCTCCAAAATGGATGGTCAATTTAAGGAATTTGGTTGAAATTCAATTTTTTTGGTGCATGAATTGTGAGCATATTCCATCACTTGGGATATTACCCAATCTCAGGGTCATTAAGTTGAGCTTCATGCATTCTTTGAAGTGTTTCCACGATGATGAAATAAACATGTTTACCTGTTTACGGGAACTAGACATTGGTTGTTGTCCGAATTTGGTTTCCTTACCATGTAACCTTCCAAGACTCGAGGTTTTAAAACTAGAACGATGTGGGGGATTAATTTCTTTACCGGGTTACCTTCCAAATATTACAAAGTTGAAATTGTCATATTGTGATGGATTAGTTTCTCTACCAGACGAGATTAAAAGTTTCAAGTATCTTAATGAACTTGAGATAAATAGATGTAAACATCTAAGTAAAAGGTGTGAAAAGGAGAATGGTGTAGACTGGCATAAAATTTCTCACATACCTAAATTTAAAACTTATTCTTCAGGTAACATTGGTTTTTTTGTTCTTCTTTCTTCTATTTATTTTCTTATTGCAATATACTCACGTTCTTCATCCAAACAGTATTGGAATTTTCTTAATTCGGATAACGAAAGAATAAAGGATGATTGCTAGAAGACTTAATGTTGTTTGAATATAGCTACCAGAAGTTCATCAACCTGTTTGTTTTATTTGGGTGCATATGAACATTGATGAATGATGGTTGGTGACATAGATTGCACTCTAAACACAAGGTAATCCTTGGTGTGTAGATTTTATGTTTCTGTTTACTTTTCTTGTATTGGTATCATTATATTGATTTTCTTCAGCTATTGTTTTCTTATATATTTATTATTAATTTCTAAGTTCTATCTTCTATCATTTATCCATTTCGATTATATTGTTACATGGATTCGTCTGTTTTTACAAACTATACAAAAAGAATGATGTAGGTGTTGAGATGTTGGAGTATGGGGTCAGTATTTAAATATCAAAGTGTGGTTCCAGATTTTAACAAAGGGGATTTGTGATGTTCATTTCTGCCTTTCTACATTGTTGCATTTGGGCCTATATTCAAGGAAGCGTTCATGAATTGTTTGATAGGAAATTTATATATGGTCGTTAATAATGACCAAACGTGAAAACATTTACTGTTTTGTGTTTATTCATTTACGTTCATAGTTTATGTTCATTCATTTACTTTTGTTCATTTGTGTACTTTTTCATATTATGTAAATGTTGATCATAGATTGAATATGGTGATTTGAATATGGGATTTTTTACCACAATCCAATTTGCCTTCTCTTGGGCTACCTGGTTGATAGAGAGAGAAGACACCTTACCACCATATCATTTCTCCTGAGAACCTATATTATCACGACATCACATACTTAGAACGTAATATATATAATATTGTTAAAATATATGCTTCCATTTTGTAATTCAAATTTTTAATGTATTTTCTTTTGTTGGTGCACTTGTGTCTGTACTTTGTCTGTATTCGGTCTGATATAAACGATGTCCTGATTTGTATTGTAAGTTGACCAAGTCAACCATCCTCCGGTTTGACTTGGACAACATTTGAAAGATGTTCAGATCGAAGGATAGCCTCGAAGGATACACCTGATCCTTCGAGGTGATCGAAAGATATGGTTCGACCATGGTTCGACCATTAGACCTCGAAGGATGATCCTTCGAGGTCCATGCTGATCTTTCGTGTAACATGTGGTCGACAGATGATCCTTCGGACCATCTGTCGAATCCTTCGACCAGACATGCTGAGCTGGGTATATATACCCATGCATGTGTTGAGTGTGAGTTAGTTCTGGAGTTCTGAAGTTCTGCCATTTTCACACACCCGAGAGATAGAAGCTTAGAGAGCATTCTGCCCAGAACTCACTCACACACTAAGAGAGTTTATAGAACACTTCTGTAAACATTGAGCTTGTAACCGAAACCCTCATTGCATTAATACGACTAGTGTTAATCGGTGAATCTTTGTGTGTTTGTTTCTCTACTTGCTACTAACTCGGTTTGCTTGCTAGCTTGGATTCCGCACTCGCTAGTAGGTTTGTATAACAAGGTTTAGGTTCGTCATCCTCCGCGAAAAGGGACCTACAAGTGGTATCAGAGCTAAGGCTCTTAACCTTGTTTAAAACCGGGTTTTTACAAGTTGTGGTGTGTTGAAACACTTGGTTTTGCACCTGTTTTTACCAAGTTTCTTGCTTTTTCTTTGAGTAAAAACGTGTCTAAACTAACCGGGAGTGTTCAAGTTTTGGTTGGGTAACATAAAAATTGGTTTTTAGAAAACTTTGTGTTTTCCGGTGGTATTCCGGTGTGTTTCCGGTGACTGGCTTAAGGATAAGGTTATCCTTTTTGGGCAATCTTTCAAAAGTTGGTGGGAAAGTTGATCTGACATCCCCTTTTGCCGAAAGTTTGACCTTACCAACCTGTCACCTTTTTCACCAACCTTTCACATCAAAGTCAGTTGTGTCAGAGCCTCTCGAAAGATATCTTTCGACATCGAAAGATCATCCTTCGATATCTTTCGATCAAGGAGGGCTCGAAAGATTTATATCCTTCGACCCATCCTTCGAAGTCTGAAACATATCCTTCGACAGAGGAATCTTTTCGAAAGACTAGTGTCCGAAAGATTAGGATCCTTCGTATTGGTGAATCTTTCGAGATCTGTTGTTCGAAAGATAAGGATTTGGCTCGAAAGATAAGGATCTTTCAAAGGGAATCTTTCGAGTTCTTGAATCTTTCGAAATCATTGTTCGAGAGTCAACAGTAATCTTTCGAGTACTGTTGATCCTTCGAACAAGGTTATATCTTTCGATTGAGGTTTGTTTATTGTTAACAAGTTTCTGTGATTTCAGATCTTTCGACCAGGATCTTTCGGTTGTGTTATCTTTCGGATCTTTTTTTTCTTAGCATTTATTTTGCTTATCTATCATGAATCCGAGTTGGTGGGGAAGTCCGGCTCCAGACAGTGGAAAATACATGAATACCAGTCAATCTCCATCATGGGCCGAATCTCCAGTTTCTACATCCTCACAAGCAAATGCCACTCCAGCTGGTCAATGGGCGTTTGTTTCAAATCAAACTCCGAGTATTCAAAGTCTTCTACTAAGCGAAAGTGAAACCGGAAGTTTAAACAGGCCTCCAAAGTTGATGCATCTTCATGAATATCCGGGATGGGTTGATCGTTTCCATACATATATTCTTGGTCAAAATACAGAGTTGTGGTTACGGTTCATTACGGAATTCGATCAAACTATCGAGGTTGCTGCTTCTTCGACAGCTACATTTGCCGATCTTCCTGATGAACAAAAGAAGACGTATGACTTAGAAAAGAAAGCATACGCTATCCTCACTCAAGCACTGAGCAAGGATATTTATCATCAGTTCGTCAGTTTCAAGACTACGAAGAAGTTGTGGGATGCATTGAAGACAAGAGGAGTGGGTAATGAAGCCACACGTCAACTACGACGAGATCTACTGAAGAAAGAATTTGATGGCTTCACATGTATGGATAAGGAGTCCTTAGGAGATATGACAAGCCGTTTCTATCACCTACTTACTGAGCTGACCAACTTTGAAGTCACAACGACTCCAACAGAGGTGGTAAAGAAGTTTGCCGATGCATTGCCTCCTCAATGGAACAACTTCCTGGAAATCTTGAAGTACAACGGAACGTTGAGAACTACCAATATCAACGATTTCGTGCAGCTTCTGGAGAACAAGGATCAGGAAGAAACGTTGAAGGCAAAGAGAGTTGCAGTGCCACAGAATCCAGAGATGTATTATGGCACCTCCACTACTTCATCTGCAAAAGCTGGATCACATGCTCCACTTCAAACGGCGTTTGTCACAAGCACGGATATGTATGGCAATCCAGTGCAAGTTCCTGTAAAGCCGCCTCCAACCACAGATCTGTATGGAAATCCAATACAACCACCTCATCCTCCTCCTGCTCAACAACCTCAATATGCTTGTTATGGAGGAACATCATCTTCTGCAGGTCAACAATCAAAGCCAAATACAGTACAGCTTGACACTTCAAGTTTCTCTAAAATCAGTGTAGAAGTAGCTAAGGAACACATGGAGCTGCTTAACACTGTAGTGAGCGCGTACTGTGGGTTGATAGAAGGTCAGATTGGAAATATTAATCTGACACAAGAAGATTACAGGCAGATTGATAAGGAAGAGATGGACTTGATGGATATCAAGTGGGCCTTTGCGAGTGCTGTGAGAAGAGCAAAGGATTGGATGGAAAGTACTGGAAGAACCAGCTTGGAAAGTAAGCGAGACACCAAGTATGGGTTCGATAAGCAAGCTGTTAAGTGCTTCAACTGTGGTGAACGGGGCCACTTTAAACGGGAATGTACAAAGCCAGCCCAGCACGGGAATCAAAACCCCTTCAGGAACCAAGGCAACCAGCAGAACAGAAACAATGATCGTACATTGGTGCCTGTCAACAACCAAACCAACCGAGCACTTGCAGTTCAGGTGGATGAAGGTTGTGACTGGTCAATCCAGTTGGGTGGTGATGCTCCTGATGGAACAGCATGTTTTGCTCAGATTGTGAAGGAGCTGGTTCACACCAATGGTGGAGAATCTTCTGCCAGTGGTGATGAATCGTCTGAAGATGAAGACTCTTCTGGGTACAGCAGGAGTGTTGATGAAGATTCATCTAGGTCAGGCGATGAGAATATGGGCGAGACATCTGGTGTCTCAGTTGATGCTGATATTGATGAACTTTTGGAGGAAGCTGCAGCAGAAACTCAAAGAAGATCTGTTCCGGTGGATCAAGCTGCTTGTACTTCGTCTTCTCTCCATTCAGCCTTTATGGCTAATGTCGACAGTTCTTCAAGTCAGGTATGTGTCGATGAACCCATTGCTGTAAACTGTGATAACTGTGATAGCTTGCAGGCTAAATGTGCTGAGTTTGAGGCAAACATGTCTGAGTTGCAAGCCAAACATGATGCTTTACAAGCTAGTTTGTTTGACTTGCAAGACAAACATGATTCCTTGAATGCTGAGTGGTGTGCATTGCAAAGCAAACACGAGGCTTTGCAAGAAAAATATGATGTGACATTCATCCACAATCAGAAGTTGACTGTGGATCTTTCAAAATGCACAGAAGCCAATATGTTTTATGAAAACCATGAAAAGGAATTTAAGTCAATGATTGAGACATTAAAGAAAGACAAAACTGAATTGACTAAAATGGTTTCCAGAAAACAAACGGACATTAATTTGTACATCTCACGTCTTGAGGCAATGCAAAAAGAAATGGTCTGTGTAAAAACGGAAAGTGAGGCAATCCAACTCAAGCTAGACAGCTATTTGAGCTCTAGCTACGTGTTGGATCACATCATTGACGTTCAGAAAGAAAAACGGGATGTCACATGCATAGGATACAAAAAATGTCCACCACCAGTCAGACACAATTATGATGCCATGCCTGATGAGGAGGATAGAGTGTTCTTCGAACCATCTGTTCCTCTTGATGTGAAGGAGTTTGCAGCAGGACTCGGATACCAGAAAGAAGTATCCTCAGATTCGGATGTGTCAGCAGATACATCTGTAACTGCTGAACAGAAACAGGATCCTCCAGTTGAGGTTGAGGATGCTGATTCTTCAGATGATGAATCTGATGATGCTGCTCCAGCAAAGTCTGATGCGGTAGTCAAAAATGAGGACATACCTCTTGAGAATCACATTCTATGTGATCCCCCTGCCACACCCGCTAAGACTGTTGCAACTGAGTCCTCGTCTGAGAAGGAGTCGGAGAGTGTGACCTTGCTGTACACTTTGGTTGGTGATGATAAAATTTACTCAGACAAAGATTTTCCTATTAAGAATGTTAATCAATCCTTAATCGATAAAGTCTTTGAAAGTAAGTTTTTGGGGAAGAAAGGACCACATGTTACAGTTACACAGTGTCCTCCAATCCCAAAGGCTGAAGTTCGAAAACAATTTGGCAACAAGAAATTACCAGCAATGCCAAAACAGCAAAATCACACCAAGCCCAAAGGAAAGGCACCGGCTCAAGTCCAGAAGAAGCCGAATCAAAAGAAGAAGAAAAATGTTAAATTTGTGAAATCGACGGGAACAGACAAAATTGAAACGTTTGAAAATAAATCTAACTTAGATTTTGTCAAGAAAGCTACTGTTTTGAAAAGAAATGAACAAAACAGTTCACAGCCTAGTACCTCGGGTTCACAAAGTTCAACATCATCGGCTAAGAGAACACATGATTCTTCGAGGTATGTTGAACGAAGATCATGTTTTGAGTGTGGAACCATTGGGCATATAATTCGAAATTGCCCTTATCTTCATAAGCAAAAAGGAAAGGTTGATGATCCCCGTGGCAAGACTGACCGTAAGCCATCTGTTTTCACAAAACAAGATCCCCGACTTGTAAAAGAAAGGGAGAAGAAACAGAAACGCCAACAGGTCAAAAGGATTGAAAAAGCAATTAAAACCGATGTGGTTCAAAAACAATCTGTTTCTGTAAAATCAACAAATTCAAAAACTTCAAACTGTAATGAAGTTAAAATTTTAAAGAATGACACTGATAAAACAAAACAGACATGGAAACCTAAATCGGTTACTGAATCAGGGGGACCATCACAATTTACAAACCATCAAAGACAAGAAGTTATTGTCATTGATGAAAATGGAAGACCCAAGACCACAATGGCTTGGGTCCCTCTCTCCAACTAATCTCTGAATGAGTGTGCAGGAAGTTCCAGGAGGAACTATTGATAGTCTTAGGATTGTTGATAGTGGAATGTCCTTGCACAAGATAGGCGACAGAAGAAATTGTTGCCTTTGATGGAGAGAGAGAAAAGAAAAAAAAAATTTTTTTGGATGAATGAAGTTGCAAAATTCGACCAAATGAAGAACGTGCCAAAAATTTGGTCATTCTGGTTTTGATCGGGTCCTCAGGAACGAATGAAGTGAAATGTGTGCCGATGCCTTGGCGTGGATTGAACATCCGCACACCATTTCTGAAAGAGAAAGTCAAAGACCTTCGCTGGTGAAATGTAGAAGACCAGCCGGACCCGGAGGTTTATGAGCTTATTGCTGTCAAGAGACTTCTCAGCAGTTGCAAATTCGACCTTGAAGTCCACACCAGGTGGATATCCAGTTGGGAGAGTGCTTAGATTCCTTGCAATGCACGGAACAGTTGCAGGATACGCCTTTAAATTCTTAATCTCTCCTATACTTGTCGATATTTTAGCTGCTTTGTGAATTGTTATTATCTCGTACAGCACTCTTTGACCTGACACGTTGATCTCGGATATCACCTCACACGTGATTGTTTCAATATGAAACTCATCAATGTTGTCAAGGTCCGCACCGCTTACCGACATGCCAACTCATTTTTCCAAAATTTGTTAAATCTTTTCGGATAAAACTTAATTTTGGTAAATGGCATTAAGGTCAAGCACAAGAGTAAACCAACATCGGAAAATCATTTTTGAAAATATCCTTGTGTTTTTAAATTTATCTTAGTTTATTGATTTTAGGGGGAGTAAATCCAAATATCTGAAAATCCAAAAACATCGAAAAATTTCAAAAACACAAAAACAATAGAAAAACAAAAATGAGTTTCCTGGCGAGCAAAAGAGAAAATGATAGTACATCAGTGGTCTATCCAAACCTCTTTAAACCTTAAATGCAAAACGATAAGCAGCTCTATATAAGATGTATCGGTAGGCTCACAATCATTTTAAAGTGTGCAGGGTGATATAAATCTTAATCGACTGAAGACCAGGTGGGAACCATTCATTGGCATATGGTCTTAGTACCGAAATTTCGTTTGATAGATTGCCGAGGTTCTGAGATATTCGGTCTTTATGCTGCTTATCATCTGGGTATCATGGTTGTATCTTTTACCGAAAAATAACGGGGACGCAAGTCTAGATCTTCCATGATACTATACATACGTGTACATATTGCATACTGCATTCGACCTCAATAAGTGATAAACAATCACATGTCCAAATCAAATAAGTGATAAAATATCACATCTATCCGGGTGTCAAGTTCGTCTCTCTGCTGTACGGAAGTACTGACCTGTTCACGGACTTGCACCTGTGCCCTCATGCATACGAAAATCAAGTTCCTCATCAATAAGTGATTCTATCACAAAGGGCTTGTTTTCAATCAAAATAAGTGAGTATCTCACATTTTATACGGTCAAACAGATGATAATCGGTATACTCACCGGTAAGATGAACCCTCGTGCATACCTTGATACGGGAATGTGTCGTGATGTGGATGAACACCGGTCGGTAAGTATAAATCATACCTTAACGTATCCCCTCGCCATGATTACATCTGATAAGTTGAGCTTAAGTGGACAACAATACCGATAATTGTTATAGGATGCTTATCTTAATGTTAACTAACTGAACAACAAGAGTGTTTTGGCATGACCGTACACTGATATGATTCTCTTACCCTCGAAGCTCGCAAAAAGAATGTCTGTATATATTTATTTACTGCTTAACTTTTATTGTTTTTCTTTTAAACAGTTTCGTCGTTTGGTGCATATCAGCACGACATTAGCGGTGATGTCGTTTGATAACACTCAAAGGATTCTAAAATTGTTGTCTTTTAATTTCAAAAACACGCCTAAAATCCGTGTTTTAATATAAACTTTATAAAAGCCAAAAAGATTTTATTTCTGCTTTATTTTCGATCGTACGATGTTGGAGCTCAAGTCTTCGCTACCTGAAACCTGACTGAAAACCGAACTGACTAAATCTTCATAAACGGTCGAAATTTGCATGTTTGAAAGTTAAAAGGCTAAAATTGGCAAATTTATTAAACTTTCAAACTGTCGGACGGTGTTTGATTGTGACATGGTCATACGTGTGTCTTTTGTTTATGCTAACTATATTCCAAGCAGTTGTTCTCATTACGCGTTTAGATTTCTTGCATGTGCAGATTCTAAAGGCTAGGAGAACATGGTCGATAACAAGCCTTGGAATGAAGACACGACGCGAAGGCACTCAATGAATGAAGGTGATCGAGTCGCCGCTGGCCATCATCATCACCACAAGGATCTCACTTCATAAAGATAAAGTCTTTTCACGAGCATAACTCAAGGGGGAGCTTATGTTAAGGGGGAGTTTGTCAACACACTTCCTACATGATACGGGTAGTTTGTTGATACACTTTCTACTTTCAAGACGTGAAGACTTTGAAGACCCTCCGACATTGAAGACATGATAGGACATCAGAGTCTTGAAGACTTGAAGACCAAAGACCGTCGAAGTTCAAGACGGGTCTACACTTTTAGAAGAACAAGACAAAGATTAGAGATCAAAGACAAAGCTACAGCCAAGGGGGAGTTTGTTGGTGCACTTGTGTCTGTACTTTGTCTGTATTCGGTCTGATATAAACGATGTCCTGATTTGTATTGTAAGTTGACCAAGTCAACCATCCTCCGGTTTGACTTGGACAACATTTGAAAGATGTTCAGATCGAAGGATAGCCTCGAAGGATACACCTGATCCTTCGAGGTGATCGAAAGATATGGTTCGACCATGGTTCGACCATTAGACCTCGAAGGATGATCCTTCGAGGTCCATGCTGATCTTTCGTGTAACATGTGGTCGACAGATGATCCTTCGGACCATCTGTCGAATCCTTCGACCAGACATGCTGAGCTGGGTATATATACCCATGCATGTGTTGAGTGTGAGTTAGTTCTGGAGTTCTGAAGTTCTGCCATTTTCACACACCCGAGAGATAGAAGCTTAGAGAGCATTCTGCCCAGAACTCACTCACACACTAAGAGAGTTTATAGAACACTTCTGTAAACATTGAGCTTGTAACCGAAACCCTCATTGCATTAATACGACTAGTGTTAATCGGTGAATCTTTGTGTGTTTGTTTCTCTACTTGCTACTAACTCGGTTTGCTTGCTAGCTTGGATTCCGCACTCGCTAGTAGGTTTGTATAACAAGGTTTAGGTTCGTCATCCTCCGCGAAAAGGGACCTACATCTTTATATTCTACTTTTGTTCTTGTAGGTGGGCTTTAAGTATTCTTGCAGAGTTGCAGATGGGTTAGTGTTGCTGGGCTCCTTGGGCTTGTTTTAACAAGCTTGTCTAATAGGATTCTTTAATCCGAATCTCTTCTCTCTCTCTCTCTCTCTCTCTCTTTTTGATTTGAGATTGAAACTTGTAATTTGGTTTTCATTTGAATAACAATCGTACCATTCAAATTGTTGACAAATATATTCGATATTTAGCTGATTTTTGTTATTTATTCTCAACTTTCAATTTTATAAAGTTGTCTTATTTATAAAACTTATTACAAGTATATGGATATGCCTCTATTTCCATACAAATTTTTATCACAAACTAAGCTGCTTATTCGTGATAAAATTATATTTGGTACGCCTCAGTTTGTAATATAATATAATAATTTTTATTCATATTTTAATATAAATATAGATTTATCATAAATAATTGTTTGTGATAAGATTATGACTAAATTACATAAATTGTGCTTTTCTTCGTCATTTGTCTTTAAAAAGCACGCAAAATATCCTTTAATTTCTAAGTTTTGCACACTCTTTATTCTTTAAGCTAACTTGATGTTAACTTTTTAGTTAACTTTTGAGTATATATATACTACATTGCACTCGTTCTTTTTCTTTAAAAAAACACACAAAATGTCCTTTAATTTCTAAATTTTGCACTTAGTTTGTCCTTTAAGCTAACTAATGTTAACTTTTTAGTTAACTTTAAGGTAAAATTACCATGTTGTGCAAATGACATAATTTGGAGTTTATTTATAAAGGAAATAACCTGTAATTTATTTAAGTTCTTTTCTTTTATTTTTTTTCATTTCTTTTTATTTTATCAAATATATCACTACTGTTTTATCGATTACTTTAAAATTTCCTTAATTCCTTATTTTACAATTAATAATAATAATAATAATAATCTATGTTTTATAATTTATTTTGTTTTGTTTGATTAAATTATTTGCTCCTTTTAATATACAAACACTGTAATTTTTATACTATGTTTTTACATAAGACGTTGGTATGATCGGGTTAATTTTTATCACTTTTACAATTATTATATGTTTTTGGAATGAAATTTACACCAAAATATGGGGAAAACAAGCATGTCGGTAGCGCGTTACGACGATCGAGTTAAACATAGACAAAAAAACATGTGTATTTTGAGATGAGTGTATGTCGAACATTATGTAACACGTCTTAAACAACTAGTTGTTTTAAAAATGACGTTAAAAATTCCAGAATTTATAGAACATCATAGTTTAAACCGACCTTTCGTAATGCGCGACCAACGCGCTTATTTTTTCAATATTTTGATGTAAATTTCATTCTAATAAATAATTGTAAAAGTGATAAAAATATAACTCGATCACACTAACAGTTTATGTAAAAACATAGTATAAAAGTTACATCATTTATAGAATAAAAAGTGAATAATTTAATCAAACAAACAAAAATAATTAAGTTACCAAAACACATATTTTTATAAAAAAAATTGTTAATTAATGAATTAAGAAAATTTTAAAGTAATCGATAAAATAATAGTGATAAATTTAATAAAAAGAAAGAAAATAAAATAAAAGAAAAAAATTTAAGTAAATTACAGGTTATTTCCTTTATAAATAAACTTCAAATTGCGTCCTTTGGGTAAATTGTAATTTACATAAAAGTTAACTAAAAAGTTAACATCAGTTAGCGTTTCCCATTTCCATGGTTATTTTACCTAAAACAAAAATTATGTCCTTGGTAATCAAGTCCATGGTTACCATTGTCCATTTTCATGTGGGAATTTCAAGTTGTTGTAGCAACATGACGGTTTCTGATGTTCAGCTTTTACTTGTGAACATGTTAGACATTTAGTTACATAGGTGGCTATGTACTTCTTCATGCCCATCCACCAATAATTTCTATTCAAATCCTAGTATATTTTATCTCTTCCAGAATTTGGAATTTATGTGATTCCTGGAGAACCGTAAATGATGGAACGGGTTGTAATTGCCTACTCTAGTTTAGTTTTACATGTGTTGTTTGTTGTTTGCTAGCAATATTTTTGTGAATTTATGCACATGAGTAGTTTTTACTAATAAGGGTCTAACATAGCTCAGTTTTGTAACCGCAAGCGTGGCGGTGAATTACTAAATTTGATTTAGATGATATTGATTCAGGATAAAAGTACTTTATGTTTTTTGTTTGGTATAACTGCAATTGATTAATTGTGAAACTCTGCTTGGAGCTTCTTCTCTTGTATAATAGATGGCTTTCTGAATAACATGGTTTTGGTGTTTGAACTGTACTAGCTGCAGATTACTTGTATATCGGGTGGTATGTTTTATGTATTTACTTAATTAGTTTGGCTTGTCATGTTTTTATGTAGGCTCGAGTTTGAGCTCGGCTCGAGCATACGTATTTGAGCTCTAGCTCGGCTCACGAGTAAAGCCCAAAGCTTGAGCTCAAGCTCGCTTAAGCCAAAGCTCGCTTCAAGCTCAGCTCGGCAATGTTATCATTATTATTATTATATTATATATAAAAATACTAAAATTTTGTTTGGGCTAGTTTAGTCTTGATCTTTTTAAACCTTCATCATCAACAATCCAATACTTTCTTGAGAAGCAATCCCCAATGTATGTTGCTGTTTCTAACACCTTCATAACTATTGACTTTAAGTTGGCTTTTCCTTTTTTCTTTATTTATTGTTATTAATTGTTTTATTTTTCATTTTGAATTAGTAGGCTTTCTTCTGGGATAAAGGAATTGGTAGTTATTTGATATCAGGAGGTTTTGTCAAATGATTTATGTAAGTTTGTAGAGAGCATAGTGTATGAACAAAACTATATTTCCAGGCGGTAAGTACTTCTGGAGCTTTTCTACATGGGCAGGAGGATGAATATTATAAGGTACTGCTGATGCACTGCATTTCTTATATTAATTCTTAGCGATATACTTAGGAACATGTCTATACGGGTATATATTTGCAGGAACTCGGAATACATTCAATCGCGTTTCTATAACGATGTGAAGAAGATCCTTTAGGTTTTCTCAGAACCATCTCTTAGATCTGCGTTGAAACAGATTCAGGTTGAACTCTGAATTTGTTAGAAGAAGATCGTTAGGGTTTCATCTAGTAGGTATGGTCACAGCGTGTGAGGGGAAGAAGAACTATAGCGAGTGAGATAACCATAATTATATAAGGATTTAGTTGGAAATTCTTGCGTAATTTACTACCGTGTTTTTACGGTAGCAAATTTTGGTGGCAATTGCAATCTTTTGTGGTAGTGACAGATTCCCAATAACTCCTTCATCGTTGATAGCTTCATCAACAACGAGTCTATTTGGCGCCTTTTTTCGCTCAAGAATCGCGGTACTGAAGTCCTTCCCGCCCTTACTGTACACAGCAACAACAAGATGAACAGAACATTCTATTTTTAAACTATATGGACCAATAAGCAGGAGAATATATATAACATGTAAAGATCACAAATTTATTAAATTCTAAGTTAATTAAACACCAAATAACATCCATTGGTAAAATTCATGATCATGGTTCACAAATCACATGTGAAATTCATCCTGTTCAAAAAATTAAAAATTTCATGTTTTACAATACATTATTTATTCCTTAACTAGGGTTCCATAAAAGTCATATGGTTAATGGTTGTATTTGTATGAATCAACAATTAACAACAAATTTAAAATGTATATATATTATGAAGCTTGTTATAGAAAAGTAATGAAATTTACTTGGTCTTGGTCGGAGCACATGCCGGATAAGGTGTCCGGTGAGGTCACCCGAGTCCGGTGGAGCAGAGGATGTGACGACGTCTTTAGGGCTTGGCAACACAGATGACCTAGTGTACCTACACTACAATGCACCTCAAAACAGAAATTGCACACAAATCCATCAACAATTAGAAAGAAAACAAGAAGCGCAGCAATTAAAATGACAATTAGAAAGAAAACAAGAAGCGCAGCAATTAAAATTAGAGATTTATGATTGATTACCTACCAAATTGATGTTGGATTTAAACAGGAGCACAATCATCTTTGGTCAGTGCAGTCGTGAACTGGTCGGGATTTAAACAGGAGCACAATCATATTACAATGCAATAACAACCCTTCTTTCACTGAACAACACAAATGTAGTTAAAATGAAACTACTATTTAAGTACCACAATGATTAGTGTTTGTAGAGGCCTTAATCAAATTTCTAGCATTTACTACAAACTTCCTAATCTTATATTTTTTTCTCACCATGAGAACCCGTTAGCGAAAACTCACAGGCCGAACCAATACCCTGCCAACCAACAGGTCACGTAAAAATTATCTACGGTCATCAGATTAGCTTCTTTTGTGTAGCTGTCTATTTAAAGAAAGCCTGGACTGTTGTGAACATTTTGTGCGTATAACTAAACACACTCATGGTTCTTATATTGCCTATTGTTCCATAAAACACTAGACAATATCAGTCTGCTTCTTTCCAATTATCCAAAATTCTAGACTTTTCTGAACAACAGCACCAGTATATATATAAAAATACATAAATTATGCATGGTATAAAAATTACCGCTATAGCACCGCTATACCACCGCTATAACCTATATATCATATAGTGATCCTTGACCGCTATTCGATTTTGAACCGCTTTAACTGAATAGATAATAACCCTAATATTATGCAAACTCTAACATCACAACACTAAAACTCAAAACATAAATCACCTTACTAATTCAACCTTATGAAACCATATAGCAAACCCTAGAACTAAATTACAAACAAGAAATTAGAAAAAGTACCATCAGTTTCGAGATAAATTCGGCATTGAATTTCTTTACCAGGACCAGCTTCTAAATCGATCTTATTCGGTTCAATTGCGAGCGAAGGTGCAACCAGAGGAGAGGGATCAGCGCGGTCAGCCATGGATGAAGATCAATTTGCACAATTTCAAGAACAGAATTTTGTGATTCACATAAGAGTTGTGGTGAAAGTGGTTGTGCGTATCGGTTTTGGTATATCCCATTTTAATTTTACACCATTGTGAACCTTACTCGTTTTTTACACTCTGATCGAGGTTCTCGGCATTGAAAAATCTTCATAAACTAAATCACACGTGTATATGTTGACATTTAAGAGATATACAGTCAAGAAAATCAAGGGCAATGGTGATATATATACGGATTAGACAAAAAAACACTCAACAAATGGCTACAATTTAAGGAATGTGTTCAGTGAAGGCATCAGATAACTAATTGATGGAGAAAAGTCTGGTGGCAAGAAAAGCTGCTTCTAGAAGAGGTTTTCAAGTGTTTTCGCTCGACGATTCCATTCTTGGGTGGTTGGTTTGGCCCTTTTTCCTGTAACTCGAATTCTATCCCAGTATATCTCATTTTAATTTACACCATTGTGAACCTTACGCCTTTTTTACTCTCTGATCGAGTTTCTCGGTATTGAAAAATCTTCGTGAACTAAATCACACGTGTATATGTTGACATTTAAAAGATATACAGTCAAGAAAATCAAGGGCAATGGTGATATATATGCGGATTAGACACCAAAGAAAACACTCAACAAATGGCTACAATTTAAGGAATGTGTTTAGGGACGGCATCAGATTCCTAATTGATGGAGAAAGGTCTGGTGGCAAGAAAAGCTGCTTCTAGGAGGTTGTCAAGTGTTTTCGCTCGACGATTCCATTCTTGGGTGGTTCGTTTGGCCCTTGTTCCTGTAACTCGAATCCTACCCCGGTATATCCCATTTTAATTTACACCATTGTGAACCTTACGCCTTTTTTACTCTCTGATCGAGGTTCTCGGTATTGAAAAATTTTCATAAACTAAATCACACGTGTATATGTTGACATTTAAGAGATATACAGTCAAGAAAATCAAGGGCAATGGTGATATATATATGCAGATTAGACACAAAAAAAACGCTCAACAAATGGCTACAATTTAAGGAATGTGTTTAGTGAAGGCATCAGATTCCTAATTGATGGAGAAAGGTCTGGTGGCAAGAAAAGCTGTTTTTAGGAGGTTGTCAAATGTTTTCGCTCGACGATTCCATTCTTGGTTGGTTGGTTTGGCCCTTGTTCCTGTAACTCGAATCCTAGCCCGGTATATCCCATTTTAATTTTACACCATTGTGAACCTTACGCCTTTTTTACTCTCTGATCGAGGTTCTCGGCATTGAAAAATCTTCGTAAACTAAATCACACGTGTATATGTTGACATTTAAGAGATATACAGTTAAGAAAATCAAGGGCAATGGTGATATATATGCTGATTAGACACCAAAAAAAACACTCAACAAATGGTTACAATGTAAGGAATGTGTTTAGTGACGGCATGAGATAACTAATTGATGGAGAAAGGTCTGGTGGCAAGAAAAGCTACTTCTAGGAGGTTGTCAAGTGTTTTGGCTCGACGATTCCATTATTGGGTGGTTGGTTTGGCCCTTGTTCCTGTAACTCGAATCCTAGTCCGGTATATCCCATTTTAATTTTACACTATTGTGAACCTTACGCCTTTTTTACTCTCTGATCGAGGTTCTCGGAATTGAAAAATCTTCATAAACTAAATCACACGTGTATATGTTGACTTTTAAGAGATATACAGTCAAGAAAATCAAGTGTAATTGTGATATATATGCGGATTAGACACCAAAAAAAACACTCAACAAATGGCTACAATTTAAGGAATGTGTTTAGCGACGGCATTAGATTCCTAATTGATGGAGAAAGGTCTGGTGGCAAGAAAGCTACTTCTAGAAGGTTGTCAAGTGTTTTGGCTCGACGATTCCATTCTTGAGTGGTTGGTTTGACCCTTGTTCCTGTAACTCGAATCCTAGCCCGGTATATCCCATTTTAATTTTACACCATTGTGAACCTTACGCCTTTTTTACTCTCTGATCGAGGTTCTCGGCATTGAAAAATCTTCGTAAACTAAATCGCACGTGTATATGTTGATATTTAAAAGATATACAGTTAAGAAAATCAAAGGCAATGGTGATATATAGATGAGCTTGTCAATTTTATAAGTTTGGATTACTCCAAGATATTCGATCAGAGACTAGAGACTAGACTGAAGACATTGATTTACAGATTATGTTTTCATACCAACTACTTTCAAGTAAAGTTTGAATGCTAATTCATACAATAACTTTCAAAATCAAATGTTAAATAGATACGTTCATGAATTCCATTCTTTTGTGTGATAATAGTGTTTTAGGTTCAGTAAAACCACAGACTTTGGTTGGAGACTTCAACAACAATGCATCAAATATCTCAGCTCGGTAGATCTCTTTAGCGTTTTCTTGATTTTCCATTTTATTACATTTTAACAAAAGTTCTTACCAAAATAATCTTTAAATCGTTGGACCAACAATGTACATCAGTGTTTTTGGATTTGATCAGATTAGAGCAGATGCAATTATTCTGCAGGTTTGGCCTTTTGACCCACTTTATATCTTTTCTATTTTCATGTGGTGTGTTATGCATACTTTCGCTAAACATTCATATCTTAGACTTGCACTTTAATTTTAATTAATATAACAAGCACTACAAGTTTCATGATTACCCTAAGTCCCACCAATCTCCTAGCCTATTTAGTGGAGCCACTTAGGCTACAGGGTATGGTGATGGTCCTTTCTTGGAGGATGGTCCGCCACGTAAGATAGGCATGAGGATGGGCAAAGAGGATGGAGGTGTGGAAATGGGAGGATGGACCTAAAATGTGTATGTATATATTGTATGTATAGGGGTGTGTGAGAGGGGATGGCTGCCTTTTTGTCTTGTTGTGGAACGTCGGAGACGTCCTCCAAAGGACGGTGAGGACGCCACGAGGGGGGGGGGCAACATGGATGGAGGACCGGCGCCGGTAGGGGACGGTCCAAGGCCGATCCCCATACCGAGCAACCTTAGAATATGGGTTACCCTCTTTCTTTTTCCTTTCTTTTTTTACAAAAAGAAATAATTAAACACATTAATAATTAAACACATAATTAATTAATTAATACATTTCTAAAAAATAAAAAAAAAACTACATTCCTAAAAGAAAAACTACATTCCTGATAATTCACACTAAACATTTTAACACATAATTTAAACAAACACATTACTAATAAAAAAATTAATTCCAATCACCCAAGAAAGAACGATGAGGGCGGGAAGACCAAACGATCTTTGTCACAACCGTCTAATCTGGGCAAGTTCGGCATTCGACGAGGCGAGGTTTCAGGTGTTTGGGGAGCGCATATCCTCATCCCACCATCTTTCTACGTATACCTCTCCTGGGTCAGTTTCATAGCCTTTGGCCCATATTGGGACATCTTGTTCAGTGTGGCACCCAAGGAAAACCCACAATCATCTTGATCTATCACTTTATTTTTCCCCTAAGACTGCTTACCAAATTTCGGGACGAAATTTCTTTCAAGTTGGGGATGATGTGACAACCCGAAATTTCAAGGTCTTTCACTGCGTATCTTTCCTTTCATCTACTGTTTTACATTGCAATGATGAATACATTATGTGAATTTGTTATACGTGTTCGTTTATGATTGAATGTTAAATCTTAAGTGTTATATTTTGTAACTTGATCTCGGCCCAAACTCCCTTCATTTTGTGTTTGGCTTTCGGCCCAAAACGGAGCCCAAGTGGGTCCGGCTCACACAACTCGAACACATGCATACACACAAAGTTATGATTAGTTTGCATTATTTCTAAAACACCAAATTGCAAACCCTAGCACTCTCTCCTCCCTCTCGATCGACGACAGCCCTTCTTTCTCTCTCGAAGCTTTCTCGTTCCAAACATTCTCGTGTCATCTTGCATACCGGTTAGTGTTTGTTATTGTTTCACTGATTGATGATCAATACATGATGTTAGGATTGTATGTGAATAGGGTTGCATGATAACCGGGTTTTCGGTGATTTTCTAGTGTGAACAAACTGTTAGAATCAATCTTGTAGAATTAATGAATTAAAGAAGCATGGTATGTAGGTTTTAGTGGTTTCGGGTGGAATGGGGATATTCGGATCTGTTCCGAGTATGTTGATGATGATTAATAGATGTTTCGGGGTTCATGTACATGATTGATAATAAGTGATGTATAATAACTGTTACTCAATGACGTTTTGGATAATTAGGGGTTATGTGGATTGAAGAAGCGTGTTAATTTTTTTAGCTTTGACGAACGGCTGAAATTAGGGTTGTGTGAACATGTATGCAAATCTTGCTGTTGATCTGATTTTGGAATGTGATAAGATGTTAGCTAATTTTACGGGACAATTGTTGATAAAGGATTTGATCAGTTACACTTTACAAGGTTCCGACTGAGGTTGCGAGTATAAACCTGTTGGTTCTGACTCGAGATCTCTGCGGTTCCGACTCGAAACTCAACATCACACAACAAGAGGACTCAAGACCAGCTTGATTGCAAGTCGAGACCAGTTCAGATTCGACTCAGGACCTGACCCGAAACCTTGGGGTTTTGACTAACGAAGGTAATACTCGAGATCGTCGGTTTCGGCTCGAGATCTCAGAGATTGCGAGTCGAGACCTCATGGTCTCGACAGATGTTCCACTCGAAACAAACTATAAACTTATTTGGGTTGTATACTGGTTATTGGGCCACCAACGGTAATTGGACTACACACGAAACAAACTATAAACTTATTTGGGTTGTATACAGGTTATTGGGCCACCAACGGTAATTGGACTACACACTGAAACACTAGGCCATATACTGTTTACTGTTCACATATTTGGGCTGTTGTTAAAAGTCTAAGCCTAACCCACATACTCTACGTGTTATGTGATAGCTTAACTTATATGCTATACGTGATGTATATGTCACACCCCGATTTCCACGTGTCTCACCGGTGGGCCCGGTGGGGGATTACCGTGACGATGTTGGCAACAATATAGTCAAACCACACAATTATATAATGCACAGCGGAAGCATAAGATAAATATATAAACTTCAACCTCTGATTGTAATATCAAAAGGTATTACAGGGGTTGAATATATCCACAGTGGATCGTAAATAAACATAAAGTATTGTTCCATCAGATACTGCAATCAAGCTTGCGAGACTTATCCCGACGCTAGGGAGCTAATACCAGCCAATTTACGTTTAGGTACCTGCACTTAATCTTTTTGGGGAAAATACGTCAGTTTACACTGGTAAATACATTCAACTGACACATTTGAAAATGTTTATTAAAAATTGATTTGAATGCACAAGGCACAAACTCTTTTATAACTTGGGAAAATTATAATAAAATCTTGTGAACGTTTTACATGTTCTTTTATGCTTTCAGTAGCCCGGGTCGTGCCGGGTTAAAGATTTATAGACACACCACGTTTGCGTAAAACCGTAGTATAAAAACCAACGGCTACGTCTTTTAATTTAATGTCGACACTTTATACCGGGTGTACGCCTACACCGGGATGTCGATGGTCGTGGCCATTTCGTAAAATGATCCCAAGGATATCCGGGACAACGGTCATTAAACCCCCCAAAGGCTTATAAGCAACAAAACTGTTTAAATGAGCCGATCATATTATTTAATTAACCACCTAAGCGATGGAAGAATATAATGCTCAATCAAGCGGTATTAATATACCGTAACCCAAGCCCATATAGGGGAAATAAGTTAAAGTATTTACCTTTGCAAGTATATTTCCTTATTTTGGATTAAATCACCGATAGCTTTTACTGGGGCTCCTAATCTGGAACGAAGGTTTTAATTAACCTCTTGGAATCCTAACGAGTCGTCAAAATGGCCGTAGCCTAGACCGGTTGGTTCCGATATATATAGATATGGTTTAATCGCGTGAAAGGCGAAAACCGAGAATGGAGTGTGATTCTGACCCAACAAGTTCAGAGACTTGTTTTATATGGGTTAATGGTTCACACTCTGGATTTTGGGGTTCAAATGATATTATTTGACCCGTATCGGCTAAATTATGAAAACTAGTTTCATAAGCCGAACCGTGCGCGCAATAGGCGAAACGGTTAACTATGAGAGTTGTACGCTTATTTCCTAAGTCAATATGCCTTAAACGGGTTGTGGTATCAGTAGGATACCTTCCGTGACGCCCGTAACGAGTTTAAGTTAATATTATGGCCCGTAGGGGCTTTTCGGTCATTTTAAAGACTTTAAAAGGGCTTTTCGAGTTCTACAGGAAATCTGAGTTTCCCGAACAGCTTATAAAGCTTAAAATACTTTATTTATTATTTAAAACCAGTAGCAACTGGAATCGGGTCAAAAGACCTTGTAGAACTCATGTTTTGGCCGAAAAGGGCGTATTCGGTATTTACCGAACCGTAGCCATAACCGCAGGTTATGAGCAAGGTAAAAATTATTAAAAATCTTTAAAATTCCCAAAATATTATATTAATACAGTGGGTAAAAGTTTTGGTGACGAAATCTTGGTTTAGATAGGTGTTATGCTAATTGCGCCGTTAATTAATAAAGTTTACTTTAAATGCGTTATTTAGCATAACTCTCATTCTAGACCTCGGATTGACGTGAAACTTTAAGGACATGCTTATAATTTAATAAGCAAGGTTATGGTCCGTTCACGGGTCCGAAATACTCGTTTTAATTTTAAAAGGCCGTTACGGTCAACTTTTAGGCGAATGACGGAAATACGTAAAAGACTCGGATAACTCATGAACCGACCACAGAGGTTTATACCAACATGTGACCTGGTCCTAAGAGAGTCCTAAGGTATATTCATACCTCACTAAAACGGGTCAGAACTGAAGTCAAAGCAAAAGTCAAACTTTTGCGACATTCGGCTCCGAACCGGTTCAATATAGCTAATGGTCGATTCAAACGAGCGCAAACAGGTTTATATACTTATTATCATGTTTTATGATTGTCAAAACAGGTTCCATAACATATACATTACAGATTATGCATAAATCGCTAAAATAGCTTTCTGTTGACTTTTTAACCGCACGTTTGACTCGACATTTGACATAGTTAGAGTGGTGATCAGGGGGAACCATTTTAGAGGTTTATTACCCACATAAGTACCAACTCATAACCACTTTTGATTCGTCATAAGACTGAACCATTACTGATTTATTGTAAAGTCAAACCGTAGTTACGACGGTTTGGTTCTTAGCCATTTACTAAGGAAATGTGAAACCACAAAGGGTTAGATCACTTACAGAAGTTGTGTTCTTGCTTATGGAGCAGAGAAAAGGACTTGAGAGCTCTTGCAATGATCAGAGATGTGTGTTTTTGATGTTGTGAATGTTATGTGCCTAAGGTGACTATTTATAGCCAATGTCAAGCAACTATGATCATTGCAAACACTCACAATAGTCCAGAGGTGATGGGTAGGTGTCCCTGAGAGCTATGGGTCAAGTGTAGGGTGCCCATGCCTCATTGATTGAGGTTTGATCGTTCAAATGGTCCAAAGGTCAAGTAGTTACAACAATTCTGCATCTGGGCGTCTAATGCGGCCCGCATGGAAGTTCCATGTGTTTATAATGCGGGCCGCCTGGGATCTAAATACCAGACGCGTAATTGAGGAGGCTCGCGGCCCGCCTCAACTTAACCCAATATGCAATGCGGGCCGCGTGGGGTTAAGATTTCAGAAATTTTAAATCTTTTGTCATGATTACAGAATCCAGGTAATTAATAACGAAATCTTTCGTAATGATTTACCTGACCTTTCGGGTTTGAAGGGGTAACTTTGCGGTTTGGCCCTCGGTTATTTACCGATAGGGGCCTCGTGTTATTTACCCGCGTTATAAAGTCCCCGGTTTATCTATTTAATTATTCAGAAAGCCTTAACTTTCATTATTGACGCTTTTAACCCTTCTCATACGAATTCGAGTATAACTCTATCGTTTTAAGACGGAACTTCGCGGAATTTATACAGTATATTCTAGTGAGCGTATAATACTGTTACGAAGTCTTGGGAACGTTAAAGGGTCACTCATAGGTAATATTAAACATGTTGACACAGTTAACCCCTGTAGTTCGTAGTCTCTCACTTTCTTCCGCGTTTCGCTTCCGTACGTTTTATGATTTATTCGTTTGAAGGTACAAGCATTTATTTAGGGTTACTATACAGTATATTTACCCTTGTTGACATTTATAACCCTCGAATTTATATACTTTCAAGGTTTGTCAAAATTTGTCCTTTATTTATTATAGATGCCACGTGTAAATAAATGACACGTGTTAACACATCATTGGACACAAAAATTCGAGGTGTTACATCCTCACCCCCTTAAAATAAATCTCGACCCGAGATTTACTTAAATAAATAGGGGTACTTTTCTTTCATTGTTTCTTCGACTTCCCACGTATATTCGGGACCTCTACGAGCATCCCATTTGACTTTTACAATCGGTACGTGCTTTCTGCGAAGCTTCTTTACCTGTCGATCCTCAATCGACAAAGGTTTTTCTATAAACTTTAAGCTCTCATCTATATGCACATCTGTGTGTGGAATCACCAACGATTCGTCGGCGAAGCACTTTTTGAGATTGCAGATGTGGAACACATTGTGAATTCCATTGAGCTCTTCAGGCAAGTTCAGTTTATAGGCAACTGATCCGACCCGTTCAATGACCTCAAAAGGTCCTATGTATCTCGGACTCAGTTTGCCTTTCTTGCCGAAACGCATCACCCCCTTCCAGGGTGACACCTTAAGTAATACCTTTTCACCCACTTCGAAGTGAAAATCCTTACGCTTTGGATCAGCGTAGCTTTTCTGCCTATCGCGGGCAGCCTTGAGACGTTCCCGGATCTGGACAATCTTGTCCGTCGTCTGGAAAACAATCTCTGGTCCCGATAATTGGACCTCTCCTACTTCCGCCCAACAAACAGGCGATCTACATTTCCTACCATATAATGCCTCAAAAGGCGCAGCCTTTATGCTGGTGTGGTAGCTATTATTGTAGGAGAATTCGATCAGGGGTAGGTTTTTATCCCAGTTACCACCTAAATCGATCGCACATGCACGAAGCATGTCTTCTAGCGTTTGGATAGTACGCTCACTTTGACCGTCCGTCTGTGGATGGTAAGCCGTACTAAAGTTCAAACGCGTGCCCAAAGATTGCTGGAAACTTTTCCAGAAGTGAGATGTGTATCTAGTATCCCTGTCGGAGATAATAGACACAGGTATGCCGTGTAAGGCTACAATCTTATCAACATAAAGTTGGGCTAACATATCGGAGCTATACGTCTCCTTGATGGGTAGAAAATGAGCTGATTTAGTCAGCCTATCGACTATGACCCATATTGTATCGTTTCCTTTCCTGGTTTTGGGTAACTTGGTTATGAAGTCCATAGTTACGCATTCCCACTTCCACTCGGGAAGCTCAGGCTGTTGTAGCAAGCCAGACGGCTTTTGGTGCTCGGCTTTGACTTGAGCACAAGTCAAGCACTTTGCTACGTGGGCGGCTACAGATCTTTTCAAGCCTATCCACCAATAATTTGCCTTTAAGTCTTGGTACATCTTGTCAGCACCAGGATGGACTGAGTATTTGGAACTATGGGCTTCCTGGAGAACAACATCTCGTAGTCCTCCATATATCGGAACCCATATACGTCCGTTCAGTCTAAGAATTCCATCCTTGCTAAGAGTCAACTGCTCCTCAGTTACTCCCAGCTTTTCATTAGGATAATTAGTTTCCAACACAGCCTCTCGCTGTGCAGCTAATATCCTTTCCATTAGATTGTTCTTGACTCCAATGCTCTTGGCATTGATTCGAATAGGTTTTATCCTTTCTTTCCTGCTCAAGGCATCAGCGACTACATTCGCCTTGCCGGGATGGTACCTGATTTCGCAGTCATAGTCATTCAGGGTTTCCATCCAACGGCGCTGTCTCATGTTCAACTCTTTCTGGTTGAACAGGTGCTGGAGGCTTTTGTGATCAGAATAAATCACAAATTTAATGCCATAAAGGTAGTGCCTCCACAACTTTAGTGCAAATACAACGGCACCCAACTCCAAATCATGGGTGGTGTAATTCTTTTCATGCACCTTTAATTGCCTTGAAGCATAGGCAATCACCTTGCCCTTCTGCATAAGCACACACCCCATGCCTGTGTGTGATGCGTCGCAGTAAACCACGAACTCATCAGTACCTTCTGGTAATGTTAACACAGGAGCGTTGCTTAGCTTCTGCTTCAGGATTTCGAAGGACTCTTGCTGCTTTGGGCCCCAAATGTACTTTTCTTTCTTCTTGGTCAACGAAGTCAAGGGCGCAGCAATCCTCGAAAAATTTTCAATAAATCTCCGATAGTATCCTACTAACCCCAGGAAGCTACGGATTTCGGTAGGCGTCTTTGGCTCTTGCCAGTTCATGACCGCCTCTACCTTAGCGGGATCCACTTGGATACCACGCTCGCTCACAACGTGTCCTAAAAACTGGACCTCTCGTAGCCAGAATTCACATTTCGAGAATTTGGCGTAGAGTTTCTCACGTTGTAGTAATTCGAGAATGCAACGGAGGTGCTTCTCGTGGTCAGCTTGATTCTTGGAATAGATAAGGATATCGTCGATGAAGACTATGACGAATTTGTCCAAGTACGGCTTGCAAACGCGGTTCATGAGATCCATGAATGCAGCCGGTGCATTTGTGAGCCCAAAAGGCATCACTAGGAACTCGTAATGACCATAGCGAGTCCTAAATGCAGTCTTGTGTACATCTTCATCTCTGACCCTTAACTGATGATAACCCGACCTTAAGTCGATCTTGGAGAAGTAGCTTGCTCCTTGCAGTTGATCGAATAGATCATCGATCCTTGGTAAAGGATATCTATTCTTTATGGTAACTTTATTCAGTTCTCTATAATCGATGCACAACCGCATCGATCCGTGTCACACCCCCAATTTCCACGTGTCACCGGTGGGCCCGGTGTGGGGTACAGTGACGTAGTTGGCATCGTCATAGACAATCAACACAATATAATAATGCACAGCGGAAGCAGAATAGAAACATTTCAACTTTTAAATAAGCGTAATAATAAATATCACAGTAGTTGAAATGGATCCACAGGCGGATCAATAAAATAAGATAAAATAATAGTTCAACAGATAAACGTCGTCCGAGTTTGCGAGGCTATTGTGGACGCTCTCTAGGAAACAGCCAGCCTATTTCCGTATAGTACCTGCACTTAATCTTTTGGGAAAAATACGTCAGTTTACACTGGTAAATACAAATCGACCGACTCATTTTGAAAATGATTTAAAATTTATTTAAATGCACAAGGCATAAATATTTTATTAACTTGGGATAATTATAAAATATAAACTTGTGAACGATTTACATGCACTTATATCTCTGGTGGCCCGGGATCTACTGTCCGGGCTAGAGATTTAATTGACACACCACATCAAAGAGTTATACACGACGGGTGTACGCCTACACCCCGTGCTCTGGTCGTGGCCATCTCGTAAGATAATGCCAAGGATATCCGGGACATGGTCAATAACCCCCCAAAGCCTTTAAGTAAGACAAGACTGTTTAAACGAAATCACACAAGCTATTCAAGACTGTACACCTATAAGGCGCAGGACTTGTGTGCCCGATCAAGCGGTATTTTAAATACCGTACCCCAAGCCCGTATAGGGAAAATAAGTCAAAATGTATTTACCTGAGCAAGTATAAGTCACAAACGATAAGTGGTGGTAGCTTTTACCGGGCTTCCTAATCTGGAACAAAGGTTTATAATTAACCTATTAGATTCCTAACGGCCTTTTATTTAAGCTTAAGCTTTGACCGGTTAGTTTTAGGAATGATACGGTTTACGCACGATTAAGCGAAAGACCGGATAGAATGTGATTTAGACCCGACAAGTTTGAATACTTGTATAATATGGGTATACTAAATACATTCTGGATTTTGAAATAAAAACGATATCGTTTGACCCGTTTCGGTCAATTTACGCAAACTAGTTACGTAAACCGAACCGAACGCGAAAAGGGCGATACGGGTAGCCAAAAGATTCAAATGCAAGTTCCCTGAATTAATATGCTTAGAATATGATATTATATCAGTAAGTTATGTCCTATATTGCCCGGGATAATTTTAAACTCAATTTATGCCTTAGAAGGGCATTTTGGTCATTTAAAAGATAATAAAAGGATAAAATTAGAAATCTGAGTTTCGGGTCTGGTTCATACAGTAAATATACTTAATATAACATATTATATCAGTAGGGTATGACCCATATGTCAAATATATCATTTAAAGCCAAACTATGCACCATAGGGGTAATTTAGTAATTTCACAAGGGCTAAAAATGCCAAAACTGGAAACCTGAGTTCAAAATATCATACTTACTGTTATTATATGAAAATATGTGATTTACATCAGTAGGTATAAGTCTTGTAGGTTTAAAACAAGTACAACGCTTACTATGCGCTTAACACGCTAAAAATACGATTTAAGGGCGTTTTCGGGTTTTCAAATAAAATCTGAGATTTTTATATTTCCAGAAGTCTTATAATAATTTATTCATCATACAAAATCAGTAGAAAAAGGTTTCGGGTCAAACGGATGTGTAAAACTCATTTTATGGCTAAAACGGTCAAAACCGACATAAGCCGAAATGGCTAGGTGATCGAGGATCCGTTCAGCCAAAAATTAATTAAAAATCATCAAAATTCCCAGAATATTATATATAATCAGTTGGTAAAAAGTTTTGTACCAAAACGTGGCCAGAAACGGGTTCTACGCAAAAAGGACCGTTTATGTAAATTTATAATATAGTTTTACGCTAATGGCCATATCTCACAATCTGGACCACCAACTGATCCGAAACTTTCGGTGCAAGTTTATATAATAAAAATAAAGATTTCTATCCTTTCACTTTTCCAAAAATCCCGTTTTAAATCAAAAAGGGCAAAATAGTCAACTTTACGCATAAACCGGAAACAAGCATTCGAATAGGCTAAACATAGACTCAATCAACGAAAATTCCAGAAAGTTTAACTAAAATAAAAGTAGTCAAAAATACTTTCCAATACAGATCTTGTACATGCATGTATGAATCCGAATCGATAGTCTACGAAATAATCGTTTTACAAGACTTTCGGTTCCGATTCGTGGCTATACTATAGAGTGTCGAGTTGATGATGATTAAAACACATTTATATATATGTTACAAGTTATTTTCAATGATCAATCAGGTTGCATGTCATCTATATCATTAATCATGTCATTTTTCGCAAAAATCACTTCTGTTGACTTTTTAGAATTAGGTTTGACTCGACATTAAGCATGCATGTAGTGGGAATCAGTTAGTACCCTTTAGAGGGTTTGTTTCCCACATAAATACTAATCTATAACAAGTTTCAATTCGAGAAATTACTGAAAGAAATCCGTTTAATCAGAAAGTCAAAGGTTATGAACACCCAGTTTGACTTTTACTAATAATCATAGCAAAAACGGATTAAAGAACGAATTGAATGCTTACAATAGTTCTATAGGTGTTAAATGATCACTAGGAGTCGGCCTTGAGGATCAGAATCCCTCCAGAAAGCTTGCTTGAAGTGTTCTTGAGAGCTCTTGAGAGAATGCTCCTTGTTCTTCACTTGCAAATGATCAAAATGAGATCAATTCTTGTTTTAAATCAGTATTTTCGAGCTTCCTGTAGTTGTAGGCATGCAAGGCATGCTATTGGGCTAAATGGAGGTGCAAGTGAGCTGGATTCCACTCAAAATCGGAGCCAAAACAGCCCAATTCGCGACTGTTGTCGCTGGGCGCTGGGTCGCGGCCCGCGTGGCACCTCAGGCGGGGCGCCTGGGGGTCAGCTGGTCAAACTTGGCTCATTTGTTGCACGTTTGGTCCTTGAACTTTAGATGCGATGGTTTGGCTACTTATCTTGATCCGTAAACCCCCAACCTTGGCTTTTAAGGACCTTAGGACTTTTACCAACATGGTAATGTCCTCGGATAACTTAGCGCTCAACCGAAATGCCCTGAAATTCGACGTTGACGCTTTTAGTCCCTTACGTACGGTTTTGGCCATAACTTTCTCATACGTTGACGAAACTTCATGAAAATTTTACCACATATTCTAGTGAGTATATTTTAGCTATACAAAGCTTCGGGTCTGCCAAAAGTTCACTCAGAGGTATAAATTAAACATGTTGACACTTTTGGCCCCTATAGTTTATAATACCTCACTTTTGGGCAATTTCCGCGTCGTATGATCCATGAACCATCCGTTAAAGGTTATAAACATTATGTGGGGTTATCATAGAGTCTATTTATCCATTGTTGACACTTTGGACCCTTACGTTCCATAGTTTTCACTGTTTTGTCACTTTTAGTCCCTCTAAAGTATGTTTTCACATAACGGAACCTTATGACACGTGTCAAGACATTATTGGCCGAAATTTTTTCGAGGTGTTACATCCTCACCCCCTTAAAAGAAATCTCGACCCCGAGATTTATTCAAACAAATGGGGATATTTTTCTTTCATCGTGGATTCCACTTCCCACGTGTATTCGGGACCTCTACGGGCATCCCATTTGACCTTAACAATAGGCACTTGCTTCCTTCGAAGCTTCTTTACCTGTCGATCCTCGATCGACAAAGGTTTTTCGACAAACTTTAGACTTTCGTCTATGTGTATATCTGTATGCGGTATAACCAGTGAATCGTCAGCGAAACACTTCTTCAAGTTACAGATATGGAACACATTATGAATAGCACTAAGCTCTTCAGGCAATTTTAACTTGTAAGCGACTGCCCCGACACGTTCGATTATCTCGAAAGGTCCAATATATCGCGGGCTCAGCTTGCCTTTCTTTCCAAATCTCATCACACCTTTCCAAGGTGATACCTTGAGCAATACTTTTTCACCCACATCGAAGTGAAAATCTTTGCGCTTAGGATCCGCATAACTTTTCTGCCTATCCCTGGCAGCTTTCAAACGATCACGGATCTGAACGATCTTGTCTGTCGTCTCAAAGACGATATCTGGTCCAGACAACTGGACATCTCCAACTTCTGCCCAACAAATGGGCGATCTACACTTCCTACCGTATAGGGCCTCAAAAGGCGCAGCCTTTATGCTGGAATGGTAGCTATTGTTGTAGGAGAATTCAATCAGTGGTAGGTGCTTATCCCAACTACCACCTAAGTCGATCGCACATGCACGAAGCATGTCTTCCAAAGTTTGAATAGTACGCTCACTCTGACCATCGGTCTGAGGATGGTAAGCCGTACTAAAATTCAAACGAGTGCCCAACGACTGTTGGAAACTCTTCCAAAAATGCGACGTATATCTAGTATCTCTGTCAGAGATAATAGATATAGGTATACCATGTAGCGCTACTATCTTATCGACGTATAATTGGGCTAACATGTCTGAGCTATACGTCTCTTTGATGGGTAGAAAATGAGCTGACTTAGTCAGTCTGTCCACTATGACCCATATGGTATCATTTCCCTTTTTCGTCTTTGGCAACTTGGTGATAAAATCCATTGTCACCATTTCCCATTTCCATTTGGGAATTTCAGGTTGTTGAAGCAAACCTGACGGCTTCTGATGCTCAGCCTTGACTTGCGCACAAGTCAAACATTTGGCCACATACTCGGCCACGGACTTTTTCAAACCAATCCACCAGTAGTTTGATTTCAAATCCTGGTACATCTTATCAGCTCCAGGATGAACTGAGTATTTAGAGCTGTGGGCTTCCTGGAGGATAACATCCCGAAGTCCTCCATAGACTGGAACCCATATTCGTCCGTTTAGTCGTAGCATCCCATCTTTGTCGTGGGATAACTGCTCCTCAGTTACTCCCAACTTTTCTGCAGGATAGTTAGCTTCCAGCACAGCTTCCTTCTATGCAGCTAACACCCTTTCATTCAAACTATTCCTTATCTCAATGCGCTTGGCATTGATCCTGATCGGTTTCACCCTTTCTTTTCTGCTTAAGGCGTCGGCAACCACATTTGCCTTGCCTGGATGGTATCGTATCTCACAATCATAGTCATTGAGAGTTTCCATCCATCGCCTTTGACGCATGTTCAATTCCTTCTGATTGAACAGATGCTGAAGACTCTTGTGATCCGAATAAATTATGCACTTGGTTCCATACAAGTAATGTCTCCATAACTTCAAAGCAAATACAACCGCACCCAATTCCAAATCGTGGGTGGTGTAGTTCTTCTCATGCACCTTGAGCTGTCGAGAAGCGTAGGCAATGACTTTGCCTTTCTGCATGAGTACGCAACCCATGCCAGTATGTGATGCGTCACAGTACACCACAAATTCCTCTATTCCATCGGGCAATGTCAACACTGGCGCATTGCTCAGTTTCTGCTTCAGAATGTCAAAGGATTCCTGCTGCTTAGGGCCCCAATCAAACTTAATCTTCTTACGGGTCAATGAGGTTAGGGGCGCAGCAATCCTTGAGAAGTTCTCGATGAATCTCCTATAATATCCTGCCAATCCGAGGAAACTACGAATCTCGGTAGGCGTCTTCGGCTCCTGCCAATTCATGACTGCTTCGACTTTAGCGGGATCTACTTGGATACCACGCTCGCTAACAACATGTCCAAGGAATTGGACTTCTCGAAGCCAAAATTCACACTTCGAGAATTTGGCATAAAGCTTCTCTTGATACAGAAGTTTGAGAATACAACGAAGGTGTTTCTCATGATCAGCTTGGCTCTTCGAGTAGATAAGGATGTCGTCAATAAAGACAATGACGAACTTATCTAAATAAGGCTTGCAGACGCGATTCATGAGATCCATGAATGCGGCTGGTGCGTTGGTGAGCCCAAACGGCATCACTAGGAACTCGTAATGTCCATAACGAGTCCTAAACGCGGTCTTGTGTACATCTTCGTCCTTGACCTTCAACTGATGATAACCTGACCTTAGGTCAATCTTGGAGAAGTAACTTGCTCCTTGCAACTGATCGAACAGATCGTCGATCCTGGGTAACGGATACCTATTCTTGATAGTGACCTTGTTAAGTTCACGGTAATCGATGCACAGACGCATCGAACCATCCTTCTTTTTAACGAACAAGATTGGCGCTCCCCAAGGAGATGAGCTAGGTCTGATAAAACCCTTAGCTAATAGATCATCCAACTGCGTCCTCAACTCCTTCATCTCCGTTGGTGCCAATCTGTATGGTGCTCTTGCTACAGGCGCAGTGCCTGGAATGATATCTATCCGAAACTCTACTTGTCTATCCGGTGGCAATCCGGGTAGTTCTTCAGGAAACACTTCAGGATATTCCGAGATAACAGGAATATCTTCAATCTTCGGCTTTGGTTCATCAATGGTAACTTGTGCCATATAAATGACACAACCCTTCTGCATGCATCTGGATGCCTTGAGCATGGACACTTGCTCGGGCAATCCATGTTGGGTATCTCCTTGAATAGTAAGTGACTCACCGGACGGAGTCTTAACTATTACTTGCTTTCTGTTGCACAGAATCTGGGCTTGGTTACTCGACAACCAATCCATGCCTATTACTATGTCGAATCCAGCTAGCTTAAAGGGAAGCAAGGATAACGGGAAGGAATGATTCCTAATGGATATAACACATCCATCTAGAACAGTCGAGGCGGTTTCTAAGGTTCCATCGGCTAATTCCACCTCATATTTCACGCTTAAGGTTTTAACAGGAAGGTTTAATAGTTTACAAAACTTATTATCTACAAACGACTTATCAGCCCCCGAATCAAACAAAACTCTAGCAAAAATATCGTTTACAAGAAACGTACCGGTAATGACGTTATCATCAAGGACTGCTTCCTTTGCGTCCATTTTGAAGACTCTCGCATTAGTCTTCTTCCCTTCCTCGGCCTTCTTCGCAAACTTTGGACAGTTGGGCCGAATGTGACCTTTTTCGTTGCAACCAAAACACGTTGCATCCTTCATCTTCTTGCAATCCACAGCCTTATGATCTGTGGACTTGCAGATTCCACATCGCTTCTCCGAAGACTGGGATTTTGTTTCAAACCGACACCTCCCAAAGTGGTGTCTCCTACAAAACTTGCATCTGGGTTTTTCACCCGACTGGTGATCATTCCTCCTAGACCCCGACCCTTTCCTGTGGTCGTTGTTCCCTCTATGTCGCTTCTCGGATCTTCGTGAGGTGTCATCCTCACGTTTTCGTTTGTTCTCCTCAGAGCTCTTCATGGCTCTCAATCTAACCACGTCTTGAGTGAGGGAGAGGGATAGATCCGCTACGGATCGAAATGTTGTAGGTCTTGAAGCTTTGACGCTGGCTTTAATCTCTGGTGCCAGACCCCCAATGAATCGAGCAATCCTACGCGGCTCCGGGGTCACCAAGTAAGGCACTAAACGAGACAGCGTGTTGAACGTAGTAAGATACGTTTGACAGTCGAGGTTCTTCATGACTAAGGATACGAAATCCGATTCGATTCGCTCGACCTCGTGCTGCGGACAGAAGTTCTCTTTAATCAGGGCCACAAACTGTTCCCATGACAAACCGTACAGTGTGGCCTTACCGGCAGCTTGTAGGAGTGACCTCCACCATGCTAACGCATCTCCTTTGAATGACTGGGACACGTACTTAACGACGTCCCTATCAGCACATCCGCTGATATCAACTACAGTGTCCATCTCGTCGATCCACGTCATACAATCGACGGCTCCCTTTTCCCCAGTGAAATCTCTGGGCTTGCAGGATACAAAATATTTGTACGTACAGGACCTGCTGTACGTGTCATGCTTCAGCTCAATCTCCTGCTTTGGGACGCTGCTGTGGTTGGAGGAATGGTTATCATCCTCAACTTTCTTTGGCTCACTCTTTTTAGACGGCGGCTTACTATGAGCCCCAGAATGAGTCTTAGCCTTGACATGCGTCACTGAGCGGGTTCTACTCTGAGTACCACTAGATTCTCTGAACTGCCTATCCATAGCCTTGGCGACAGCATTATCAATCAGTGCTTGCAATTCTGCACCGGTAACGTGAATCTTTGCATTATCTGAGCGTTCCCCAGAATGACTGTTGGTTTCTTCCGATTTGGCCATCGTAGCTTTAAGCTACAATAAAGGACAAGGTCTTATTTAGAACCTAACAGTATTATCGTCCTAGACGATTTATTAACCATGGTATCAAAAACCTTAGCAGTTAATTTAATAAATTCCATTCAGGCTCTTATTAGCAATCAAGGAATGAAAATATATATATTGGCACCATAGGCCTAGTCACAAGGACAATCACTAAATTATAAATTTAGATTTTTATAGGACTATAAATTGTATAATTAAACAAATAATCCTTTACTAGACAGCGAGTCATAAACCACAACTGTCATTATATAACATAGTTATAACCCGTAGGTATCAAGCCATTAATAGACTTGTGTACAGATTTAATCTGTAGATATTTCTTTACTAGGCAGGGAGTCATAGACCACAACTGCCACTATATGACATAGTCATAACCCGTAGGTATCAAGTCATTAATAGACTTGTATACAGATATAATCTGTAGATAATTTATTAAAAAGGGTGGCTTGTGTGATTCTACAGATCACGCTTAGCCAGAATGTTAACATGTTCTCAGATGTTAACAGGGAGTTGAATCCTTTCAACCAGGTTTTACCATCAGGGCCAGGCCTGTTAATAAGGCATTCAGGCTAGGTTATACCTTACTAAGATTCTTATAAAATGGCAAATCAAATAAAATTGATATTTTCCATTATTTTAATATTATTCATGCATATAAATAAAATGATAAATTCAAATTAACCATTTAAATTTCCAATAAAATACCAGTACATAACTGCCCTAAACGGGACTTTGAAATAACATAACTAGCATGAATCACATGCCCGGGCAGGGGCTAAACAAGTACAACAATAACAAAATAAAATAAAACAAACCCACGCAGGGGTTAACAAGATAACATACCCACACAGGGGTAGAGAAAGATAGATATACCCACGCAGGGGTAGAGTACTGGAATAAATGTCCACGCAGGGACATGAGTACATGCAATGATAATCGAAGGATTCAACGATCCTTCTTGCTCTTACCCTTGAGCAAATCAAATACCTTCTTAAACATGCCACTGGTGCGTCGGCGATCCTCTCGCATATTGTGCTGAAACTCGCGTCGCATGCTATCAATCCCCTGCAGGATCTCCTGAACCTGCGGCGGCGACATCATAGGCGCCGGTGGTGGTGGCTGGTAGTGCTGCGGCTGCGGCGGCTGGTAAGGCTGCGGCTGCGGTGGCTGCTGGTAACCCGGAGGGTAACCAAAAGTAGATGGGCCAGCAGCCCAAGGGTCTCCAAGTGGACCACTATGTGGGAGTGAGCTGTAGTTCACAGCTTGCCAATAAGGGTCTCCCGTGTAATCATAACCCTGAGGGAATACGTGCTCGAACGGGTTGAACTGAGCGGCACTAGCATAAGCCGGAATCGGCTCTCCCAAATTCTGCGGCGGCAGAGGCGGGATCGGAACAGAAGTAACCTCCGATACGGGATGCTGAGACTCCCCTGTCTCGGACTCCCCGGGTAGAGACGTGTAGCGGCTGCTACTAACACGTGGAGGGGTGCCTATGCGAATCCCTCCGCGCGTAGACATGCGCGCGTTCCTCCTCGGCCTCTGGGGTGGAGGAGGTAAAACTGGTGGCGGCGGTGGTGACGGAGTGATCACGTCACGCCACAGGGCCTCAGATAGGTCCTGCGGTAGAGGCGGCTGCTGCTGGAGCTGCTGCTGCTGCGAGTGGTGCTGTGAGCGCACCGGCGAACCATGGAGCGATTGGAGCATCGGAGTACCATGGAGTGACTGAAGCATAGGAGAGTTGTGGCTAGGGGTGAAGTACCAATCATGCTGCTTGAACCTCTCCTGGAAGCTGTCCACACCATTAAATGGTGATCCTGTGTATGGCGACCCATCCGATATCTCAATCGGGTGGTTTGGTGTGCCTGATGGTGGGAGCGAAGGGTCCGTCTCCTCGTCCACGTCCATCCCGTGACCACCAGAAAAGTGGTCCTCCTGTCCAAGTGGGTTATGGCCCACTGGCTCCTCCACATAAGCATTAGGGTTATACAAACCCTGGTAGGCTGGCGCTGGGTGCTGGTGTGGTGACTGGTGCAACGGTATGTATGATCCAAGCGAATCATGGGGCCCGTTCTCCGAATGGGGCCCAAACGAGTGGGGTAATGACGGAGAAGTGCTCGCGGAAACCGAATGCCTAGCAGGCTCGGCAATAGACCTCCAAAGGCCGTTGGCGGCTGTGTGGTGTGTAGCAGATGGGGCCCGCCTATGCGAGGGGCCAGCCTCATGATCATGGGATGTAGGAAATCCTCCACGACCTCTCATCCTTGGCGGCATCCTGATCCTGTCAAAAGTCAAACAAGTTGCGCAATAAAATATATAAGACAATGCATTAATAAGTAAAATAAATTAAACGAAATGTCGAACATTTCCTAAGTTCTTTGTCTAGACTCGAAAATCGAGAAATGTGCAATTGTGTAACTGAGATTAAACACATTAGGATAGTGTTTAATTCACTCAGTGTTGGCTCTGATACCAACCTGTCACACCCCCAATTTCCACGTGTCACCGGTGGGCCCGGTGTGGGGTACAGTGACGTAGTTGGCATCGTCATAGACAATCAACACAATATAATAATGCACAGCGGAAGCAGAATAGAAACATTTCAACTTTTAAATAAGCGTAATAATAAATATCACAGTAGTTGAAATGGATCCACAGGCGGATCAATAAAATAAGATAAAATAATAGTTCAACAGATAAACGTCGTCCGAGTTTGCGAGGCTATTGTGGACGCTCTCTAGGAAACAGCCAGCCTATTTCCGTATAGTACCTGCACTTAATCTTTTGGGAAAAATACGTCAGTTTACACTGGTAAATACAAATCGACCGACTCATTTTGAAAATGATTTAAAATTTATTTAAATGCACAAGGCATAAATATTTTATTAACTTGGGATAATTATAAAATATAAACTTGTGAACGATTTACATGCACTTATATCTCTGGTGGCCCGGGATCTACTGTCCGGGCTAGAGATTTAATTGACACACCACATCAAAGAGTTATACACGACGGGTGTACGCCTACACCCCGTGCTCTGGTCGTGGCCATCTCGTAAGATAATGCCAAGGATATCCGGGACATGGTCAATAACCCCCCAAAGCCTTTAAGTAAGACAAGACTGTTTAAACGAAATCACACAAGCTATTCAAGACTGTACACCTATAAGGCGCAGGACTTGTGTGCCCGATCAAGCGGTATTTTAAATACCGTACCCCAAGCCCGTATAGGGAAAATAAGTCAAAATGTATTTACCTGAGCAAGTATAAGTCACAAACGATAAGTGGTGGTAGCTTTTACCGGGCTTCCTAATCTGGAACAAAGGTTTATAATTAACCTATTAGATTCCTAACGGCCTTTTATTTAAGCTTAAGCTTTGACCGGTTAGTTTTAGGAATGATACGGTTTACGCACGATTAAGCGAAAGACCGGATAGAATGTGATTTAGACCCGACAAGTTTGAATACTTGTATAATATGGGTATACTAAATACATTCTGGATTTTGAAATAAAAACGATATCGTTTGACCCGTTTCGGTCAATTTACGCAAACTAGTTACGTAAACCGAACCGAACGCGAAAAGGGCGATACGGGTAGCCAAAAGATTCAAATGCAAGTTCCCTGAATTAATATGCTTAGAATATGATATTATATCAGTAAGTTATGTCCTATATTGCCCGGGATAATTTTAAACTCAATTTATGCCTTAGAAGGGCATTTTGGTCATTTAAAAGATAATAAAAGGATAAAATTAGAAATCTGAGTTTCGGGTCTGGTTCATACAGTAAATATACTTAATATAACATATTATATCAGTAGGGTATGACCCATATGTCAAATATATCATTTAAAGCCAAACTATGCACCATAGGGGTAATTTAGTAATTTCACAAGGGCTAAAAATGCCAAAACTGGAAACCTGAGTTCAAAATATCATACTTACTGTTATTATATGAAAATATGTGATTTACATCAGTAGGTATAAGTCTTGTAGGTTTAAAACAAGTACAACGCTTACTATGCGCTTAACACGCTAAAAATACGATTTAAGGGCGTTTTCGGGTTTTCAAATAAAATCTGAGATTTTTATATTTCCAGAAGTCTTATAATAATTTATTCATCATACAAAATCAGTAGAAAAAGGTTTCGGGTCAAACGGATGTGTAAAACTCATTTTATGGCTAAAACGGTCAAAACCGACATAAGCCGAAATGGCTAGGTGATCGAGGATCCGTTCAGCCAAAAATTAATTAAAAATCATCAAAATTCCCAGAATATTATATATAATCAGTTGGTAAAAAGTTTTGTACCAAAACGTGGCCAGAAACGGGTTCTACGCAAAAAGGACCGTTTATGTAAATTTATAATATAGTTTTACGCTAATGGCCATATCTCACAATCTGGACCACCAACTGATCCGAAACTTTCGGTGCAAGTTTATATAATAAAAATAAAGATTTCTATCCTTTCACTTTTCCAAAAATCCCGTTTTAAATCAAAAAGGGCAAAATAGTCAACTTTACGCATAAACCGGAAACAAGCATTCGAATAGGCTAAACATAGACTCAATCAACGAAAATTCCAGAAAGTTTAACTAAAATAAAAGTAGTCAAAAATACTTTCCAATACAGATCTTGTACATGCATGTATGAATCCGAATCGATAGTCTACGAAATAATCGTTTTACAAGACTTTCGGTTCCGATTCGTGGCTATACTATAGAGTGTCGAGTTGATGATGATTAAAACACATTTATATATATGTTACAAGTTATTTTCAATGATCAATCAGGTTGCATGTCATCTATATCATTAATCATGTCATTTTTCGCAAAAATCACTTCTGTTGACTTTTTAGAATTAGGTTTGACTCGACATTAAGCATGCATGTAGTGGGAATCAGTTAGTACCCTTTAGAGGGTTTGTTTCCCACATAAATACTAATCTATAACAAGTTTCAATTCGAGAAATTACTGAAAGAAATCCGTTTAATCAGAAAGTCAAAGGTTATGAACACCCAGTTTGACTTTTACTAATAATCATAGCAAAAACGGATTAAAGAACGAATTGAATGCTTACAATAGTTCTATAGGTGTTAAATGATCACTAGGAGTCGGCCTTGAGGATCAGAATCCCTCCAGAAAGCTTGCTTGAAGTGTTCTTGAGAGCTCTTGAGAGAATGCTCCTTGTTCTTCACTTGCAAATGATCAAAATGAGATCAATTCTTGTTTTAAATCAGTATTTTCGAGCTTCCTGTAGTTGTAGGCATGCAAGGCATGCTATTGGGCTAAATGGAGGTGCAAGTGAGCTGGATTCCACTCAAAATCGGAGCCAAAACAGCCCAATTCGCGACTGTTGTCGCTGGGCGCTGGGTCGCGGCCCGCGTGGCACCTCAGGCGGGGCGCCTGGGGGTCAGCTGGTCAAACTTGGCTCATTTGTTGCACGTTTGGTCCTTGAACTTTAGATGCGATGGTTTGGCTACTTATCTTGATCCGTAAACCCCCAACCTTGGCTTTTAAGGACCTTAGGACTTTTACCAACATGGTAATGTCCTCGGATAACTTAGCGCTCAACCGAAATGCCCTGAAATTCGACGTTGACGCTTTTAGTCCCTTACGTACGGTTTTGGCCATAACTTTCTCATACGTTGACGAAACTTCATGAAAATTTTACCACATATTCTAGTGAGTATATTTTAGCTATACAAAGCTTCGGGTCTGCCAAAAGTTCACTCAGAGGTATAAATTAAACATGTTGACACTTTTGGCCCCTATAGTTTATAATACCTCACTTTTGGGCAATTTCCGCGTCGTATGATCCATGAACCATCCGTTAAAGGTTATAAACATTATGTGGGGTTATCATAGAGTCTATTTATCCATTGTTGACACTTTGGACCCTTACGTTCCATAGTTTTCACTGTTTTGTCACTTTTAGTCCCTCTAAAGTATGTTTTCACATAACGGAACCTTATGACACGTGTCAAGACATTATTGGCCGAAATTTTTTCGAGGTGTTACAATCCGTCCTTCTTCTTTACAAATAGGACAGGAGCTCCCCAGGGAGATGAACTAGGTCTGATAAAACCTTTCGCCAGCAGTTCATCCAACTGGGTCCTCAGTTCTTTCATTTCCGTCGGAGCTAATCGGTAAGGTGCTCTTGCTATCGGAGCCGCTCCAGGAATGATGTCAATTCTGAACTCCACTTGTCTATCTGGTGGCAAACCAGGTAGTTCTTCAGGAAAAACCTCGGGGTATTCAGAAATGACAGGAAGATCCTCGATCTTCGGCTTTGGTTCTTCAATTATCACCTGAGCCATGTAAATTACACAGCCTCTGTTCAAACACCTTGAAGCTTTTAGCATAGATATGTCTTCGGGCAATCCGTAATGCGTATCCCCTCGAATGGTAAGAGATTCACCACTCGGAGTCTTTAAAACTATTTGCCTTTTGCCGCAAATGATTTGGGCCTGATTACGGGATAACCAGTCCATGCCTAGCACAATGTCAAAACCCGCTAATTTGAAGGGAAGTAGAGATAAAGGAAAAAGAATGGTTCCTAATGGACATTTCACATCCTTCTAGAACAGTAGAGACGGTTTCTATCGTGCCGTCTGCTAACTCTACCTCGTATTTCACGTCAAGGGTTTTGATTGGCATATTTAGTAGTTGGCAAAATTTCTGGTCTACAAAGGATTTATCAGCGCCAGAATCGAATAGTACTCTTGCAAATATATTATTTACGAAAAAAGTACCTGTAAGCACATTGTCGTCCTTAACCGCTTCCTTTGCATCCATGCGAAAAACTCTCGCATTTGACTTCTTAGTCTCTTCCGCCTTCTTGGCATACTTTGGGCAATTACTCTTTATGTGCCCCTTTTCGTTACAACCATAGCAGGTTGCATCCTTTATCTTTTTGCACTCCACGGTCTTGTGATCCTTGGACTTGCATAGCCCACAGGATGGAGTCTTTTGTTGCGACTGTGAACCAGACGCAAACCTACACTTCCCGGAGTGAGGTTTCTTGCAGACCTTGCAGTGAGGTCTTCCATCAGCTTGCCCCTCCTTCTTTGCCTCCGACCCTTTCTTGCTCTCACCGTTTCCACGGTGCTTTTTCCCAGACTTTCGTGAGGTATCATCCTCACGTTTTCGCTTTTCAGCCTCCTTGCTCCTTTGTGCCCTCAGACGGACAGCATCAAGTGTAAGAGACAAGGAGAGGTCAGTAACTGACCTGAAGGTCGTCGGCCTAGAGGCCTTCACACTGGCCTTGATCGATGGCTCTAAGCCCCCAATGAAACGGGCAATCCTTCTAGGTTCTGGTGTCACAAGATATGGCACCAGGCGTGACATGGTGTTAAAGCTGGTCAGATATGCTTGACAATCCAGGTTTGTCATCACTAGTGAGACAAAATCCGCCTCAATCTTCTCAACCTCGTGCTGAGGGCAGTAGTTTTCTTTTATGAGGGCAATAAACTCCCCCCATGACATTTTGTATAAGGCAGACTTACCTGAAGCCTGCACCAGAGCTCTCCACCACGCCAGGGCCTCGCCCTTGAATGACTGGGACACAAACTTAACCACGTCCCTCTCAGCGCACCCGCTGATGTCCACAATCGTGTCCATCTCGTCTAGCCAGGTGATACAGTCAACCGCACCTTTCTCCCCTGTAAATTCACGGGGCTTACATGATACAAAGTATTTGTAGGTGCAACCCTTAGCACTGGATGCATCAGTATATTCTCTATCGCGATGAACGCTGTGCTCAGTGGACGAGTGTTTGTCGTCATCTTTCTTGGGTTCAGAGGGTGGTTTGGAGTGTGTCTTTGGTTTAGAGGGTGGTTTTGACACAGTTCTGCCTTGGGACTCAGTATTTTGACGATCAATAGCTGCCTGAATAGCATTGTCAATCAGAGCCTTCAGTTGTGCGCCTGTCAAATGCACTGACGCATTGTCATAGTCATCTTCATTTGTGTGGCTGTTCTCTCCATTGGGATCCGCCATGGTAACTTGAATCTGTTACAGAAGATAACAAAATTTTATTTAGGCGATTATTATATAATTGTCACACCCCCAATTTCCACGTGTCACCGGTGGGCCCGGTGTGGGGTACAGTGACGTAGTTGGCATCGTCATAGACAATCAACACAATATAATAATGCACAGCGGAAGCAGAATAGAAACATTTCAACTTTAAATAAAGTGTAATAATAAATATCACAGTAGTTGAAATGGATCCACAGGCGGATCAAATAAAATAGAAATAAGTAGTTCAACAGATAAATGTCGTCCAAGTTTGCGAGACTATTGTGGACGCTCTCTAGGAAACAGCCAGCCTATTTCCGTATAGTACCTGCACTTAATCTTTTGGGAAAAATACGTCAGTTTACACTGGTAAATACAAATCGACTGACTCATTTTGAAAATGATTTAAAATTTATTTAAATGCACAAGGCATAAATATTTTATTAACTTGGGATAATTATATAATATAAACTTGTGAACGATTTACATGCACTTATATCTCTGGTGGCCCGGGATCTACTGTCCGGGCTAGAGATTTAATTGACACACCACATCAAAGAGTTATACACGACGGGTGTACGCCTACACCCCGTGCTCTGGTCGTGGCCATCTCGTAAGATAATGCCAAGGATATCCGGGACATGGTCAATAACCCCCCAAAGCCTTTAAGTAAGACAAGACTGTTTAAACGAAATCACACAAGCTATTCAAGACTGTACACCTATAAGGCGCAGGACTTGTGTGCCCGATCAAGCGGTATTTTAAATACCGTACCCCAAGCCCGTATAGGGAAAATAAGTCAAAATGTATTTACCTGAGCAAGTATAAGTCACAAACGATAAGTGGTGGTAGCTTTTACCGGGCTTCCTAATCTGGAACAAAGGTTTATAATTAACCTATTAGATTCCTAACGGCCTTTTATTTAAGCTTAAGCTTTGACCGGTTAGTTTTAGGAATGATACGGTTTACGCACGATTAAGCGAAAGACCGGATAGAATGTGATTTAGACCCGACAAGTTTGAATACTTGTATAATATGGGTATACTAAATACATTCTGGATTTTGAAATAAAAACGATATCGTTTGACCCGTTTCGGTCAATTTACGCAAACTAGTTACGTAAACCGAACCGAACGCGAAAAGGGCGATACGGGTAGCCAAAAGATTCAAATGCAAGTTCCCTGAATTAATATGCTTAGAATATGATATTATATCAGTAAGTTATGTCCTATATTGCCCGGGATAATTTTAAACTCAATTTATGCCTTAGAAGGGCATTTTGGTCATTTAAAAGATAATAAAAGGATAAAATTAGAAATCTGAGTTTCGGGTCTGGTTCATACAGTAAATATACTTAATATAACATATTATATCAGTAGGGTATGACCCATATGTCAAATATATCATTTAAAGCCAAACTATGCACCATAGGGGTAATTTAGTAATTTCACAAGGGCTAAAAATGCCAAAACTGGAAACCTGAGTTCAAAATATCATACTTACTGTTATTATATGAAAATATGTGATTTACATCAGTAGGTATAAGTCTTGTAGGTTTAAAACAAGTACAACGCTTACTATGCGCTTAACACGCTAAAAATACGATTTAAGGGCGTTTTCGGGTTTTCAAATAAAATCTGAGATTTTTATATTTCCAGAAGTCTTATAATAATTTATTCATCATACAAAATCAGTAGAAAAAGGTTTCGGGTCAAACGGATGTGTAAAACTCATTTTATGGCTAAAATGGTCAAAACCGACATAAGCCGAAACGGCTAGGTGATCGAGGATCCGTTCAGCCAAAAATTACTTAAAAATCATCAAAATTCCCAGAATATTATATATAATCAGTTGGTAAAAAGTTTTGTACCAAAACGTGGCCAGAAACGGGTTCTACGCAAAAAGGACCGTTTATGTAAATTTATAATATAGTTTTACGCTAATGGCCATATCTCACAATCTGGACCACCAACTGATCCGAAACTTTCGGTGCAAGTTTATATAATAAAAATAAAGATTTCTATCCTTTCACTTTTCCAAAAATCCCGTTTTAAATCAAAAAGGGCAAAATAGTCAACTTTATGCATAAACCGGAAACAAGCATTCGAATAGGCTAAACATAGACTCAATCAACGAAAATTCCAGAAAGTTTAACTAAAATAAAAGTAGTCAAAAATACTTTCCAATACAGATCTTGTACATGCATGTATGAATCCGAATCGATAGTCTACGAAATAATCGTTTTACAAGACTTTCGGTTCCGATTCGTGGCTATACTATAGAGTGTCGAGTTGATGATGATTAAAACACATTTATATATATGTTACAAGTTATTTTCAATGATCAATCAGGTTGCCTGTCATCTATATCATTAATCATGTCATTTTTCGCAAAAATCACTTCTGTTGACTTTTTAGAATTAGGTTTGACTCGACATTAAGCATGCATGTAGTGGGAATCAGTTAGTACCCTTTAGAGGGTTTGTTTCCCACATAAATACTAATCTATAACAAGTTTCAATTCGAGAAATTACTGAAAGAAATCCGTTTAATCAGAAAGTCAAAGGTTATGAACACCCAGTTTGACTTTTACTAATAATCATAGCAAAAACGGATTAAAGAACGAATTGAATGCTTACAATGGTCCTATAGATGTTAAATGATCACTAGTAGTCGACCTTGATCTTCAGAAATGCTCCAGAAAGCCTGCTTGAAGTTCTTGAATGTTGAGAGCTTATGTTCTTCAAGTGCAAATGATCAAAATGAGATCAATTCTTGTTTTAAATCAGTATTTTCGAGGTTCCTGTAGTTGTAGGCATGCAAGGCATGCTATTGGGTCGATTGGAGGTGCAAGTGAGCTGGATTCCACTCAAAATCGGAGCCAAAACAGCCCAATTCGCGACTGTTGTCGCTGGGCGCTGGGTCGCGGCCCGCGTGGCACCTCAGGCGGGGCGCCTGGGGGTCAGCTGGTCAAACTTGGCTCATTTGTTGCACGTTTGGTCCTTGAACTTTAGATGCGATGGTTTGGCTACTTATCTTGATCCGTAAACCCCCAACCTTGGCTTTTAAGGACCTTAGGACTTTTACCAACATGGTAATGTCCTCGGATAACTTAGCGCTCAACCGAAATGCCCTGAAATTCGACGTTGACGCTTTTAGTCCCTTACGTACGGTTTTGGCCATAACTTTCTCATACGTTGACGAAACTCCATGAAAATTTTACCACATATTCTAGTGAGTATATTTTAGCTATACAAAGCTTCGGGTCTGCCAAAAGTTCACTCAGAGGTATAAATTAAACATGTTGACACTTTTGGCCCCTATAGTTTATAATACCTCACTTTTGGGCAATTTCCGCGTCGTATGATCCATGAACCATCCGTTAAAGGTTATAAACATTATGTGGGGTTATCATAGAGTCTATTTATCCATTGTTGACACTTTGGACCCTTACGTTCCATAGTTTTCACTGTTTTGTCACTTTTAGTCCCTCTAAAGTATGTTTTCACATAACGGAACCTTATGACACGTGTCAAGACATTATTGGCCGAAATTTTTTCGAGGTGTTACATCCTCACCCCCTTAAAAGAAATCTCGACCCCGAGATTTATTCAAACAATTGGGGATATTTTTCTTTCATCGTGGATTCCACTTCCCACGTGTATTCGGGACCTCTACGGGCATCCCATTTGACCTTAACAATAGGCACTTGCTTCCTTCGAAGCTTCTTTACCTGTCGATCCTCGATCGACAAAGGTTTTTCGACAAACTTTAGACTTTCGTCTATGTGTATATCTGTATGCGGTATAACCAGTGAATCGTCAGCGAAACACTTCTTCAAGTTACAGATATGGAACACATTATGAATAGCACTAAGCTCTTCAGGCAATTTTAACTTGTAAGCGACTGCCCCGACACGTTCGATTATCTCGAAAGGTCCAATATATCGCGGGCTCAGCTTGCCTTTCTTTCCAAATCTCATCACACCTTTCCAAGGTGATACCTTGAGCAATACTTTTTCACCCACATCGAAGTGAAAATCTTTGCGCTTAGGATCCGCATAACTTTTCTGCCTATCCCTGGCAGCTTTCAAACGATCACGGATCTGAACGATCTTGTCTGTCGTCTCAAAGACGATATCTGGTCCAGACAACTGGACATCTCCAACTTCTGCCCAACAAATGGGCGATCTACACTTCCTACCGTATAGGGCCTCAAAAGGCGCAGCCTTTATGCTGGAATGGTAGCTATTGTTGTAGGAGAATTCAATCAGTGGTAGGTGCTTATCCCAACTACCACCTAAGTCGATCGCACATGCACGAAGCATGTCTTCCAAAGTTTGAATAGTACGCTCACTCTGACCATCGGTCTGAGGATGGTAAGCCGTACTAAAATTCAAACGAGTGCCCAACGACTGTTGGAAACTTTTCCAAAAATGTGACGTATATCTAGTATCTCTATCAGAGATAATAGATATAGGTATACCATGTAGCGCGACTATCTTATCGACGTATAATTGAGCTAACATATCTGAGCTATACGTCTCTTTGATGGGTAGAAAATGAGCTGACTTAGTCAGTCTGTCAACTATGACCCATATGGTATCATTTCCCTTTTTCGTTTTCGGCAACTTGGTGATAAAATCCATTGTCACCATTTCCCATTTCCATTTGGGAATTTCAGGTTGTTGAAGCAAACCTGACGGCTTCTGATGCTCAGCCTTGACTTGCGCACAAGTCAAACATTTGGCCACATACTCGGCCACGGACTTTTTCAAACCAATCCACCAGTAGTTTGATTTCAAATCCTGGTACATCTTATCAGCTCCAGGATGAACGGAGTATTTAGAGCTGTGGGCTTCCTGGAGGATAACATCCCGAAGCCCTCCATAAACTGGAACCCATATTCGTCCGTTTAGGCGTAGCATTCCATCTTTGTCGTGGGATAACTGCTCCTCAGTTACTCCCAACTTTTCTGCAGGATAGTTAGCTTCCAGCACAGCTTCCTTCTGTGCAGCTAACACCCTTTCATTCAAATTATTTCTTATTTCAATGCGCTTGGCATTGATTCTGATCGGTTTAACCCTTTCCTTTCTACTTAAGGCGTCGGCAACCACATTTGCCTTGCCTGGATGGTATCGTATCTCGCAATCATAGTCATTTAATGTTTCCATCCATCGCCTTTGACGCATGTTCAATTCCTTCTGATTGAACAGATGCTGAAGACTCTTGTGATCCGAATAAATGATACACTTGGTTCCATACAAGTAATGTCTCCATAGCTTCAATGCAAATACAACCGCACCCAATTCCAAATCGTGGGTGGTGTAGTTCTTCTCGTGCACCTTTAGCTGGCGAGAAGCATAGGCAATGACTTTGCCTTTCTGCATGAGTACACACCCCATGCCAGTATGTGATGCATCACAATACACCACAAATTCATCTATACCATCGGGCAATGTCAATACTGGCGCATTGCTCAGCTTCTGCTTCAGAATGTCAAAGGATTCCTGCTGCCTGGGGCCCCAATCAAACTTAATCTTCTTACGGGTCAATGAGGTTAGGGGCGCAGCAATCCTTGAGAAGTTCTCGATGAATCTCCTATAATATCCTGCCAATCCGAGGAAACTACGAATCTCGGTAGGCGTCTTCGGCTCCTGCCAATTCATGACTGCTTCGACTTTAGCGGGATCTACTTGGATACCACGCTCGCTAACAACATGTCCAAGGAATTGGACTTCTCGAAGCCAAAATTCACACTTCGAGAATTTGGCATAAAGCTTCTCTTGATACAGAAGTTTGAGAATACAACGAAGGTGTTTCTCATGATCAGCTTGGCTCTTCGAGTAGATAAGGATGTCGTCAATAAAGACAATGACGAACTTATCTAAATAAGGCTTGCAGACGCGATTCATGAGATCCATGAATGCGGCTGGTGCGTTGGTGAGCCCAAACGGCATCACTAGGAACTCGTAATGTCCATAACGAGTCCTAAACGCGGTCTTGTGTACATCTTCGTCCTTGACCTTCAACTGATGATAACCTGACCTTAGGTCAATCTTGGAGAAGTAACTTGCTCCTTGCAACTGATCGAACAGATCGTCGATCCTGGGTAACGGATACCTATTCTTGATAGTGACCTTGTTAAGTTCACGGTAATCGATGCACAGACGCATCGAACCATCCTTCTTTTTAACGAACAAGATTGGCGCTCCCCAAGGAGATAAGCTAGGTCTGATAAAACCCTTAGCTAATAGATCATCCAACTGCGTCCTCAACTCCTTCATCTCCGTTGGTGCCAATCTGTATGGTGCTCTTGCTACAGGCGCAGTGCCTGGAATGATATCTATCCGAAACTCTACTTGTCTATCCGGTGGCAATCCGGGTAGTTCTTCAGGAAACACTTCAGGATATTCCGAGATAACAGGAATATCTTCAATCTTCGGCTTTGGTTCATCAATGGTAACTTGTGCCATATAAATGACACAACCCTTCTGCATGCATCTGGATGCCTTGAGCATGGACACTTGCTCGGGCAATCCATGTTGGGTATCTCCTTGAATAGTAAGTGACTCACCGGACGGAGTCTTAACTATTACTTGCTTTCTGTTGCACAGAATCTGGGCTTGGTTACTCGACAACCAATCCATGCCTATTACTATATCGAATCCGGCTAGCTTAAAGGGAAGCAAGGATAACGGGAAAGAGTGATTCCTAATGGATATAACACATCCATCTAGAACAGTCGAGGCGGTTTCTAAGGTTCCATCGGCTAATTCCACCTCATATTTCACGCTTAAGGTTTTAACAGGAAGGTTTAATAGTTTACAAAACTTATTATCTACAAACGACTTATCAGCCCCCGAATCAAACAAAACTCTAGCAAAAATATCGTTTACAAGAAACGTACCGGTAATGACGTTATCATCAAGGACTGCTTCCTTTGCGTCCATTTTGAAGACTCTCGCATTAGTCTTCTTCCCTTCCTCGGCCTTCTTCGCAAACTTTGGACAGTTGGGCCGAATGTGACCTTTTTCGTTGCAACCAAAACACGTTGCATCCTTCATTTTCTTGCAATCCACAGCCTTATGATCTGTGGACTTGCAGATTCCACATCGCTTCTCCGAAGACTGGGATTTTGTTTCAAACCGACACCTCCCAAAGTGGTGTCTCCTACAAAACTTGCATCTGGGTTTTTCACCCGACTGGTGATCATTCCTTCTAGACCCCGACCCTTTCCTGTGGTCGTTGTTCCCTCTATGTCGCTTTTCAGATTTTCGTGAGGTGTCATCCTCACGTTTTCGTTTGTTCTCCTCAGAGCTCTTCATGGCTCTCAATCTAACCACGTCTTGAGTGAGGGAGAGGGATAGATCCGCTACGGATCGAAATGTCGTAGGTCTTGAAGCTTTAACACTCGCCTTTATTTCCGGTGCCAGACCCCCGATAAATCGAGCAATCCTACGCGGCTCCGGGGTCACCAAGTAAGGCACTAAACGAGACAGCGTGTTGAACGTAGTAAGATACGTTTGACAATCGAGGTTCTTCATGACTAAGGATACAAAATCCGATTCAATTCGCTCGACCTCGTGCTGCGGACAGAAGTTCTCTTTAATCAGGGCCACAAACTGTTCCCATGACAAACTGTACAGTGTGGCCTTACCGGCAGCTTGTAGGAGTGACCTCCACCATGCTAACGCATCTCCTTTGAATGATTGGGACACGTACTTAACGACGTCCCTATCAGCACACCCGCTGATATCAACTACAGTGTCCATCTCGTCGATCCACGTCATACAATCGACGGCTCCCTTTTCCCCAGTGAAATCTCTGGGCTTGCAGGATACAAAATATTTGTACGTACAGGACCTGCTGTACGTGTCATGCTTCAGCTCAATCTCCTGCTTTGGGACGCTGCTGTGGTTGGAGGAATGGTTATCATCCTCAACTTTCTTTGGCTCACTCTTTTTAGACGGCGGCTTACTATGAGCCCCAGAATGAGTCTTAGCCTTGACATGCGTCACTGAACGGGTTCTACTCTGAGTACCACTAGATTCTCTGAACTGCCTATCCATAGCCTTGGCGACAGCATTATCAATCAGTGCTTGCAATTCTGCACCGGTAACGTGAATCTTTGCATTATCTGAGCGTTCCCCAGAATGACTGTTGGTTTCTTCCGATTTGGCCATCGTAGCTTTAAGCTACAATAAAGGACAAGGTCTTATTTAGAACCTAACAGTATTATCGTCCTAGACGATTTATTAACCATGGTATCAAAACCTTAGCAGTTAATTTAATAGATTTCATTCAGGCTCTTATTAGCAATCAAGGAATGAAATATATATATATTGGCACCATAGGCCTAGTCACAAGGACAACCACTAAATTATAAATTTAGATTTTTATAGGATTATAAATTGTATATTTAAACAAATAATCCTTTACTAGACAGAGAATCATAAACCACAACTGTCAGTATATAACATAGTTATAACCCGTAGGTATCAAGCCATTAATAGACTTGTGTACAGATAAAATCTGTAGATATTTCTTTACTAGGCAGGGAGTCATAGACCACAACTGCCACTATATGACATAGTCATAACCCGTAGGTATCAAGTCATTAATAGACTTGTATACAGATATAATCTGTAGATAATATATTAAAAAGGGTGGCTTGTGTGATTCTACAGATCACGCTTAGCCAGAATGTTAACATGTTCTCAGATGTTAACGGGGAGTTGAATCTTTTCAACCAGGTTTTACCATCAGAGCCAGGCCTGTTAATAAGGCATTCAGGCTAGGTTATACCTTACTAAGATTCTTATAAAATGGCAAATCAAATAAAAATTGATATTTTCCATTATTTTAATATTATTCATGCATATAAATAAAATGATAAATTCAAATTAACCATTTAAATTTCCAATAAAATACCAGTACATAATTGCCCTAAACGGGACTTTGAAATAACATAACTAGCATGAATAACATGCCCGCGCAGGGGCTAAACAAGTACAACAATAACAAAATAAAATAAAACAAACCCACGCAGGGGTTAACAAGATAACATACCCACACAGGGGTAGAGAAAGATAGATATACCCACGCAGGGGTAGAGTACTGGAATAAATGTCCACGCGGGGACATGAGTACATGCAATGATAATCGAAGGATTCAACGATCCTTCTTGCCCTTACCCTTGAGCAAATCGAATACCTTCTTAAACAGGCCACTGGTGCGTCGGCGATCCTCTCGCATATTGTGCTGAAACTCGCGTCGCATGCTATCAATCCCTTGCAGGATCTCCTGAACCTGCGGTGGCGACATCATAGGTGCCGGTGGTGGTGGCTGGTAGTGCTGTGGCTGCGGCGGCTGGTAAGGCTGCGGCTGCGGTGGCTGCTGGTAACCCGGAGGGTAACCAAAAGTAGATAGGCCAGCAGCCCAAGGGTCTCCAAGTGGACCACTATGTGGGAGTGAGCTGTAGTTCACAGCTTGCCAATAAGGGTCTCCCGTGTAATCATAACCCTGAGGGAACACCTGCTCGAACGGGTTGAACTGAGCGGCACTAGCATAAGCCGGAATCGGCTCTCCAAAATTCTGCGGCGGCAGAGGCGGGATCGGAACAGAAGTAACCTCCGATACGGGATGCTGAGACTCCCCTGTCTCAGACTCCCCGGGTAGAGACGTGTAGCGGCTGCTACTAACACGTGGAGGGGTGCCTATGCGAATCCCTCCGCGCGTAGACATGCGCGCATTCCTCCTAGGCCTCTGAGGCGGAGGAGGTAAAACTGGTGGCGGCGGTGGTGACGGAGTGATCACGTCACGCCACAGGGCCTCTGATAGGTCCTGCGGTAGAGGCGGCTGCTGCTGGAGCTGCTGCTGCTGCGAGTGGTGCTGTGAGCGCACCGGCGAACCATGGAGCGATTGGAGCATCGGAGTACCATGGAGTGACTGAAGCATAGGAGAGTTGTGGCTAGGGGTGAAGTACCAATCATGCTGCTTGAACCTCTCCTGGAAGCTGTCCACACCATTAAATGGTGATCCTGTGTATGGCGACCCATCCGATATCTCAATCGGGTGGTTTGGTGTGCCTGATGGTGGGAGCGAAGGGTCCGTCTCCTCGTCCACGTCCATCCCGTGACCACCAGAAAAGTGGTCCTCCTGTCCAAGTGGGTTATGGCCCACTGGCTCCTCCACATAAGCATTAGGGTTATACAAACCCTGGTAGGCTGGCGCTGGGTGCTGGTGTGGTGACTGGTGCAACGGTATGTATGATCCAAGCGAATCATGGGGCCCGTTCTCCGAATGGGGCCCAAACGAGTGGGGTAATGACGGAGAAGTGCTCGCGGAAACCGAATGCCTAGCAGGCTCGGCAATAGACCTCCAAAGGTCGTTGGCGGCTGTGTGGTGTGTAGCAGATGGGGCCCGCCTATGCGAGGGGCCAGCCTCATGATCATGGGATGTAGGAAATCCTCCACGACCTCTCATCCTTGGCGGCATCCTGATCCTGTCAAAAGTCCAACAAGTTGCGCAATAAAATATATAAGACAATGCATTAATAAGTAAAATAAATTAAACGAAATGTCGAACATTTCCTAAGTTCTTTGTCTAGACTCGAAAATCGAGAAATGTGCAATTGTGTAACTGAGATTAAACACATTAGGATAGTGTTTAATTCACTCAGTGTTGGCTCTGATACCAACCTGTCACACCCCCAATTTCCACGTGTCACCGGTGGGCCCGGTGTGGGGTACAGTGACGTAGTTGGCATCGTCATAGACAATCAACACAATATAATAATGCACAGCGGAAGCAGAATAGAAACATTTCAACTTTAAATAAAGTGTAATAATAAATATCACAGTAGTTGAAATGGATCCACAGGCGGATCAAATAAAATAGAAATAAGTAGTTCAACAGATAAATGTCGTCCAAGTTTGCGAGACTATTGTGGACGCTCTCTAGGAAACAGCCAGCCTATTTCCGTATAGTACCTGCACTTAATCTTTTGGGAAAAATACGTCAGTTTACACTGGTAAATACAAATCGACTGACTCATTTTGAAAATGATTTAAAATTTATTTAAATGCACAAGGCATAAATATTTTATTAACTTGGGATAATTATATAATATAAACTTGTGAACGATTTACATGCACTTATATCTCTGGTGGCCCGGGATCTACTGTCCGGGCTAGAGATTTAATTGACACACCACATCAAAGAGTTATACACGACGGGTGTACGCCTACACCCCGTGCTCTGGTCGTGGCCATCTCGTAAGATAATGCCAAGGATATCCGGGACATGGTCAATAACCCCCCAAAGCCTTTAAGTAAGACAAGACTGTTTAAACGAAATCACACAAGCTATTCAAGACTGTACACCTATAAGGCGCAGGACTTGTGTGCCCGATCAAGCGGTATTTTAAATACCGTACCCCAAGCCCGTATAGGGAAAATAAGTCAAAATGTATTTACCTGAGCAAGTATAAGTCACAAACGATAAGTGGTGGTAGCTTTTACCGGGCTTCCTAATCTGGAACAAAGGTTTATAATTAACCTATTAGATTCCTAACGGCCTTTTATTTAAGCTTAAGCTTTGACCGGTTAGTTTTAGGAATGATACGGTTTACGCACGATTAAGCGAAAGACCGGATAGAATGTGATTTAGACCCGACAAGTTTGAATACTTGTATAATATGGGTATACTAAATACATTCTGGATTTTGAAATAAAAACGATATCGTTTGACCCGTTTCGGTCAATTTACGCAAACTAGTTACGTAAACCGAACCGAACGCGAAAAGGGCGATACGGGTAGCCAAAAGATTCAAATGCAAGTTCCCTGAATTAATATGCTTAGAATATGATATTATATCAGTAAGTTATGTCCTATATTGCCCGGGATAATTTTAAACTCAATTTATGCCTTAGAAGGGCATTTTGGTCATTTAAAAGATAATAAAAGGATAAAATTAGAAATCTGAGTTTCGGGTCTGGTTCATACAGTAAATATACTTAATATAACATATTATATCAGTAGGGTATGACCCATATGTCAAATATATCATTTAAAGCCAAACTATGCACCATAGGGGTAATTTAGTAATTTCACAAGGGCTAAAAATGCCAAAACTGGAAACCTGAGTTCAAAATATCATACTTACTGTTATTATATGAAAATATGTGATTTACATCAGTAGGTATAAGTCTTGTAGGTTTAAAACAAGTACAACGCTTACTATGCGCTTAACACGCTAAAAATACGATTTAAGGGCGTTTTCGGGTTTTCAAATAAAATCTGAGATTTTTATATTTCCAGAAGTCTTATAATAATTTATTCATCATACAAAATCAGTAGAAAAAGGTTTCGGGTCAAACGGATGTGTAAAACTCATTTTATGGCTAAAATGGTCAAAACCGACATAAGCCGAAACGGCTAGGTGATCGAGGATCCGTTCAGCCAAAAATTACTTAAAAATCATCAAAATTCCCATAATATTATATATAATCAGTTGGTAAAAAGTTTTGTACCAAAACGTGGCCAGAAACGGGTTCTACGCAAAAAGGACCGTTTATGTAAATTTATAATATAGTTTTACGCTAATGGCCATATCTCACAATCTGGACCACCAACTGATCCGAAACTTTCGGTGCAAGTTTATATAATAAAAATAAAGATTTCTATCCTTTCACTTTTCCAAAAATCCCGTTTTAAATCAAAAAGGGCAAAATAGTCAACTTTATGCATAAACCGGAAACAAGCATTCGAATAGGCTAAACATAGACTCAATCAACGAAAATTCCAGAAAGTTTAACTAAAATAAAAGTAGTCAAAAATACTTTCCAATACAGATCTTGTACATGCATGTATGAATCCGAATCGATAGTCTACGAAATAATCGTTTTACAAGACTTTCGGTTCCGATTCGTGGCTATACTATAGAGTGTCGAGTTGATGATGATTAAAACACATTTATATATATGTTACAAGTTATTTTCAATGATCAATCAGGTTGCCTGTCATCTATATCATTAATCATGTCATTTTTCGCAAAAATCACTTCTGTTGACTTTTTAGAATTAGGTTTGACTCGACATTAAGCATGCATGTAGTGGGAATCAGTTAGTACCCTTTAGAGGGTTTGTTTCCCACATAAATACTAATCTATAACAAGTTTCAATTCGAGAAATTACTGAAAGAAATCCGTTTAATCAGAAAGTCAAAGGTTATGAACACCCAGTTTGACTTTTACTAATAATCATAGCAAAAACGGATTAAAGAACGAATTGAATGCTTACAATGGTCCTATAGATGTTAAATGATCACTAGTAGTCGACCTTGATCTTCAGAAATGCTCCAGAAAGCCTGCTTGAAGTTCTTGAATGTTGAGAGCTTATGTTCTTCAAGTGCAAATGATCAAAATGAGATCAATTCTTGTTTTAAATCAGTATTTTCGAGGTTCCTGTAGTTGTAGGCATGCAAGGCATGCTATTGGGTCGATTGGAGGTGCAAGTGAGCTGGATTCCACTCAAAATCGGAGCCAAAACAGCCCAATTCGCGACTGTTGTCGCTGGGCGCTGGGTCGCGGCCCGCGTGGCACCTCAGGCGGGGCGCCTGGGGGTCAGCTGGTCAAACTTGGCTCATTTGTTGCACGTTTGGTCCTTGAACTTTAGATGCGATGGTTTGGCTACTTATCTTGATCCGTAAACCCCCAACCTTGGCTTTTAAGGACCTTAGGACTTTTACCAACATGGTAATGTCCTCGGATAACTTAGCGCTCAACCGAAATGCCCTGAAATTCGACGTTGACGCTTTTAGTCCCTTACGTACGGTTTTGGCCATAACTTTCTCATACGTTGACGAAACTCCATGAAAATTTTACCACATATTCTAGTGAGTATATTTTAGCTATACAAAGCTTCGGGTCTGCCAAAAGTTCACTCAGAGGTATAAATTAAACATGTTGACACTTTTGGCCCCTATAGTTTATAATACCTCACTTTTGGGCAATTTCCGCGTCGTATGATCCATGAACCATCCGTTAAAGGTTATAAACATTATGTGGGGTTATCATAGAGTCTATTTATCCATTGTTGACACTTTGGACCCTTACGTTCCATAGTTTTCACTGTTTTGTCACTTTTAGTCCCTCTAAAGTATGTTTTCACATAACGGAACCTTATGACACGTGTCAAGACATTATTGGCCGAAATTTTTTCGAGGTGTTACAATAATTGTCTTTTATGACAATTTGTCAACCATGGTACAAAGACCATATTTGGTTAACTTATTATTTCATTACATATTAGGATCTGAATATATCCTATTTCAACTATATAAATAGTATTGGCGGCATAAAGCCTAATCATGATGATGTTTTATAATATTAGCCGAGATTTCATAGAATCAAAGGCATAGAGATTTGAACCGTAGTTCTTTTATCTCTTTCTGACAGGGAGTCATAGACCACCACTGTCTTTTGTCTTTATAAGACAATTATTATGGCCCATAGGCACTACACCTCTAATGGATGTTTTAATATAGTTGGCCCGTAGGCACTACATCTCTAATGGATGTTTTTATAAGACTGGCCCGTAGGCACTACATCACTAACGGATGTTTTAATAATATTGGCCCGTAGGCACTACATCACTAATGGATGTTTTAATAATATTGGCCCGTAGGCACTACATCACTAATGGATGTTTTAATAATATTGGCCCGTAGGCACTACATCACTAATGGATGTTTTAATAATACTGGCCCGTAGGCACTGCATCACTAATGGATGTCTTTATAATACTGGCCCGTAAGCACTGCATCACCAACGGATGTTTTAATAATATTGGCCCGTAGGCACTACATCACTAATGGATGTTTTAATAATACTGGCCCGTAGGCACTGCATCACTAATGGATGTCTTTATAATACTGGCCCGTAGGCACTACATCACTAACGGATGTTTTAATAATATTGACCACCTTCATTGGTGATTTAACCCATGATTTATAAATCATTTAGTTGGGTTTTGAAATCCTTAAAGGATTATTGTATAAGAATGACGTGCGTGATTTTAACGAATCACATCTGCCATGATTGTTAACATGCGTACAGAGGTTAACAGGGAATCAGAATCTTTTCAATTAGGTCGTACCATCTTGACTGGATCTTAAAAGACACCAAGCTAGGTTTCACCTTTTAAGATTCTTTATTTAGGCAGATCAATATAAAAGGAATGGTTTTGATTTATTTTATACATATTAAAACAAAATTCATAACATACATTCCAAAATCTCAAATACCATTACATATTGCCCTAAACGGGTCTTTCAAATAGTACATACCTCCAGAGAGGTTTAAAAATAAGTGACAAGTCCACGCAGGGACTAATACAAGATAGGTGTCCTTGCAAGGACTAAAGATAAGTCCGCGTAGGGACTGAAATACGATAAGTTGTCCACACAGGGACTTATTTTAAAGTAGAAATTACATTAGTATAGCTATTAAGGGCTAATGATCACGTTTCTTCTTTTTGCCCTTTAGTAGGTTCGCCAAGCCCTTGAGAAATCCTCGGTGGCTTTTCTTCTCTTCCTCGAACTCTCTCTCCACACGATCTAGTCGATGGAGTATTTCTTCCTGTTCAGGAGGAGAGAATCGTGGTTGTGGCGCTTGATGCGGAACTGGAGGTCTGGGAGGTATTGGGTACCCATGAGCTGAGTAATCCGGTGGTCCCATGTTTCCATCCGTCAGGGTAGCGCGCATTATATCTAGCCGACACCACATATGGGTCGCGCTCATAGCCGTAGTTGTATTGTGTCTGTGACGGTTCGAACGGGTTGTAAGCCGTCGGACCCGTATAAGCAGGTATGGGTTGGTCATACCCAAATGGTGGCGAATTTCGTGCAGCTGGTGCGGAGTTCGCCTCCTGTATAGGACTTGAAGGTCCTTCTTCTTGTAGCGGCGGATAGTGGCTACTACTAGAATGTCGAGGAGTGCTGAAGTGGATACCCCCTCCTCCTCGGGTAGACATACGAGCATTTGTCCTCCTACGCCTCGGCGGATCAGGTATTACTGGTTGTGCCGGTGGCGGAGGTGGTGGCGTAACTGCCTCAAAGCGTGAATCCTCAGAGGGATCCTGTGGATGTCTCGGTTGTTGAGATGTCTGTTGAGATGGCGTGTAGTACCATTCATGTCGGTCAAACATCGCTTGGAAACTGTCTGGTCCTTGATAAGGCGTTCCATGGAAGGATGACCCATCAGATACTTCTATCGGATGCGTGGGCGTACCACGAGCTGGTTCAGTAGGATCCTCATCTTCCTCCATGGGATCTTCAGAGAAGTGGCCTTGTGGACCTAGCGGAACAAACCCTGAAGGTTCCTGTATGTAGTCAGCCGGATTAAACTGACCTATGTAGTATGGAGTAGGGTCGTCATAATTCCGGGTCGATACCGAACGTTGTAGAGGTATGAAGGAAGGTTGTGGGTTGTTGGGATCATTTTCTGAATCTGGCCCAAAGGAGTGCCGGTAGGATGGCGTCGAGCTGTGCGAAGTGGAATGCCTCGCGGGTTCGTAAAGATCTCTTCGTCGTTGTGGCTCTTCGCTTCGTGTCATCGAAGGATGTCTTGTACCAGATGGTCCAGCCTCGTTATCGTGATGTGTCACGATTTCTCCTCGGCCTCTTCTTCCCCTTCCTCTTCCTCGGAATATAACAGGTGGCATTTTCCTGCTTAAAACTTATTAAAAATCAAATCGAAAATAAAGACAAAAGGAGTAATAATCCGAATTTGTCCTAAGTTCTTGTCTAGACTCAAGTATGTGCAATTGTGTCATTGAGATTAAACACTTTAGGATTGTGTTTAATTCACTCAATGTTGGCTCTGATACCAACCTGTCACACCCCGATTTCCACGTGTCTCACCGGTGGGCCCGGTGGGGGATTACCGTGACGATGTTGGCAACAATATAGTTAAACCACACAATTATATAATGCACAGCGGAAGCATAAGATAAATATATAAACTTCAACCTCTGATTGTAATATCAAAAGGTATTACAGGGGTTGAATATATCCACAGTGGATCGTAAATAAACATAAAGTATTGTTCCATCAGATACTGCAATCAAGCTTGCGAGACTTATCCCGACGCTAGGGAGCTAATACCAGCCAATTTACGTTTAGGTACCTGCACTTAATCTTTTTGGGGAAAATACGTCAGTTTACACTGGTAAATACATTCAACTGACACATTTGAAAATGTTTATTAAAAATTGATTTGAATGCACAAGGCACAAACTCTTTTATAACTTGGGAAAAATTATAATAAAATCTTGTGAACGTTTTACATGTTCTTTTATGCGTTCAGTAGCCCGGGTCGTGCCGGGTTAAAGATTTATAGACACACCACGTTTGCGTAAAACCGTAGTATAAAAACCAACGGCTACGTCTTTTAATTTAATGTCGACACTTTATACCGGGTGTACGCCTACACCGGGATGTCGATGGTCGTGGCCATTTCGTAAAATGATGCCAAGGATATCCGGGACAACGGTCATTAAACCCCCCAAAGGCTTATAAGCAACAAAACTGTTTAAATGAGCCGATCATATTATTTAATTAACCACCTAAGCGATGGAAGAATATAATGCTCAATCAAGCGGTATTAATATACCGTAACCCAAGCCCATATAGGGGAAATAAGTTAAAGTATTTACCTTTGCAAGTATATTTCCTTATTTTGGATTAAATCACCGATAGCTTTTACTGGGGCTCCTAATCTGGAACGAAGGTTTTAATTAACCTCTTGGAATCCTAACGAGTCGTTAAAATGGCCGTAGCCTAGACCGGTTGGTTCCGATATATATAGATATGGTTTAATCGCGTGAAAGGAGAAAACCGAGAATGGAGTGTGATTCTGACCCAACAAGTTCAGAGACTTGTTTTATATGGGTTAATGGTTCACACTCTGGATTTTGGGGTTCAAATGATATTATTTGACCCGTATCGGCTAAATTATGAAAACTAGTTTCATAAGCCGAACCGTGCGCGCAATAGGCGAAACGGTTAACTATGAGAGTCGTACGCTTATTTCATAAGTCAATATGCCTTAAACGGGTTGTGGTATCAGTAGGATACCTTCCGTGACGCCCGTAACGAGTTTAAGTTAATATTATGGCCCGTAGGGGCTTTTCGGTCATTTTAAAGACTTTAAAAGGGCTTTTCGAGTTCTACAGGAAATCTGAGTTTCCCGAACAGCTTATAAAGCTTAAAATACTTTATTTATTATTTAAAACCATTAGCAACTGGAATCGGGTCAAAAGACCTTGTAGAACTCATGTTTTGGCCGAAAAGGGCGTATTCGGTATTTACCGAACCGTAGCCATAACCGCAGGTTATGAGCAAGGTAAAAATTATTAAAAATCTTTAAAATTCCCAAAATATTATTTTAATACAGTGGGTAAAAGTTTTGGTGACGAAATCTTGGTTTAGATAGGTGTTATGCTAATTGCGCCGTTAATTAATAAAGTTTACTTTAAATGCGCTATTTAGCATAACTCTCATTCTAGACCTCGGATTGACGTGAAACTTTAAGGACATGCTTATAATTTAATAAGCAAGGTTATGGTCCGTTCACGGGTCCAAAATGCTCGTTTTAATTTTAAAAGGCCGGTACGGTCAACTTTTAGGCGAATGACGGAAATACGTAAAAGACTCGGATAACTCATGAACCGACCACAGAGGTTTATACCAACATGTGACCTGGTCCTAAGAGAGTCCTAAGGTATATTCATACCTCACTAAAACGGGTCAGAACTGAAGTCAAAGCAAAAGTCAAACTTTTGCGACATTCGGCTCCGAACCGGTTCAATATAGCTAATGGTCGATTCAAACGAGCGCAAACAGGTTTATATACTTATTATCATGTTTTATGATTGTCAAAACAGGTTCCATAACATATACATTACCGATTATGCATAAATCGCTAAAATAGCTTTCTGTTGACTTTTTAACCGCACGTTTGACTCGACATTTGACATAGTTAGAGTGGTGATCAGGGGGAACCATTTTAGAGGTTTATTACCCACATAAGTACCAACTCATAACCACTTTTGATTCGTCATAAGACTGAACCATTACTGATTTATTGTAAAGTCAAACCGTAGTTACGACGGTTTGGTTCTTAGCCATTTACTAAGGAAATGTGAAACCACAAAGGGTTAGATCACTTACAGAAGTTGTGTTCTTGCTTATGGAGCAGAGAAAAGGACTTGAGAGCTCTTGCAATGATCAGAGATGTGTGTTTTTGATGTTGTGAATGTTATGTGCCTAAGGTGACTATTTATAGCCAATGTCAAGCAACTATGATCATTGCAAACACTCACAATAGTCCAGAGGTGATGGGTAGGTGTCCCTGAGAGCTATGGGTCAAGTGTAGGGTGCCCATGCCTCATTGATTGAGGTTTGATCGTTCAAATGGTCCAAAGGTCAAGTAGTTACAACAATTCTGCATCTGGGCGTCTAATGCGGCCCGCATGGAAGTTCCATGTGTTTATAATGCGGGCCGCCTGGGATCTAAATACCAGACGCGTAATTGAGGAGGCTCGCGGCCCGCCTCAACTTAACCCAATATGCAATGCGGGCCGCGTGGGGTTAAGATTTCAGAAATTTTAAATCTTTTGTCATGATTACAGAATCCAGGTAATTAATAACGAAATCTTTCGTAATGATTTACCTGACCTTTCGGGTTTGAAGGGGTAACTTTGCGGTTTGGCCCTCGGTTATTTACCGATAGGGGCCTCGTGTTATTTACCCGCGTTATAAAGTCCCCGGTTTATCTATTTAATTATTCAAAAAGCCTTAACTTTCATTATTGACGCTTTTAACCCTTCTCATACGAATTCGAGTATAACTCTATCGTTTTAAGACGGAACTTCGCGGAATTTATACAGTATATTCTAGTGAGCGTATAATACTGTTACGAAGTCTTGGGAACGTTAAAGGGTCACTCATAGGTAATATTAAACATGTTGACACAGTTAACCCCTGTAGTTCGTAGTCTCTCACTTTCTTCCGCGTTTCGCTTCCGTACGTTTTATGATTTATTCGTTTGAAGGTACAAGCATTTATTTAGGGTTACTATACAGTATATTTACCCTTGTTGACATTTATAACCCTCGAATTTATATACTTTCAAGGTTTGTCAAAATTTGTCCTTTATTTATTATAGATGCCACGTGTAAATAAATGACACGTGTTAACACATCATTGGACACAAAAATTCGAGGTGTTACAGTATACTTTGGATGTAACCTAATTGTCATACGTGGCTTTTCTTGCATACAAATCTAACTGTGATGGTAACCATAATAGGACGTGGTTGACCAACCTCACACCGTACCAGGGAGGACGACCGTGAACTAATGACCTTAACCACATGACCAATGTTGATAGGCATTGAGGAAGGGCAAACAAACTGATGTCATCTTGCGGTATTCGAGTATTATCAACATGATTTTAAACTAAACACTTGGCAACTAAACGTTTTACAAAACTGTAAACTCGCCAGCTTTATGCTGATACACTTTTTCTACATGCTTGTAGGTCGTTAGATGTGTGATATGGGACTTGCAGTCTGGGATGATGTTGGAGTGGTCATAGGTCGTGGCGCTTGGAAAATGTTGAATGTTATATAACTTAAATACTACGATTTCGAATTACTTGAACACTAAATTAAGCTTCCATTGAGCGTGAACATGTTTTAAGTGAATGTTTTGGTGATACACTATTTACATTGAATGAAAATTTTATTTAATATATTATGATTAGTTCAATGTGATTAGTGGCTAGATCCTGATATGTCACACGTCTCGTGGAGGTTTCCGCATGTGGTATTTAGGAAACGAATAAAAATAGTAGAGATATTGGAATAGGGTAGAATGTGATATAAAGATGGTTTAAATATAAATGTTAAATGTTTGAAATGTAAATATTTTAAATGAAAAATAAATTTTTTATTTAAATTGATAGCTATATGTGAAAAGTTCAAATGAGAAGAATTAAAAATTAAGAATAAAAACAATAAAGGATACAAAGATAATTTGAACAAATCATTTAATGAGTCTATTATTTGTTTTTGTCATTCAAATTAATGAACTAATCATTTAATGAGCCTAGCTTATAAAATAGTTGTGCACCTTACACAATAAAAACAATTATGCACATGATCTTAAATTTTAAACGTTTCCTACACCATTAAAACAATATTTTGGTGTAGGATACAGAATGTGTAGGACTCAAACACTTTTAAATAATTTTGCGACACATACTAAAATATGTGTAGGACACAAAATTTTTAAATAATTTTGTCACTTCTAATAAAATTTGTGTAGGCGCCAATTAATGATGGCGAAGGAGGAATTTATGGTTGCATTAATAAGACTTGAGTAACTCTTTAAAATATTTATTAATATTCTACATCAAAATGTCTATACTACCCTTAGTAATTAAAGCATTAATTAAATGTTGACAAAAATGGTATCTTGATTCACAACCATTGATCAAAAAAATATAGGATCTATATTAATTCATTTTTTCTTCTTTTAAGAAGATTCTTCTTAGATGAACCTCTCACATAGCTATATTGCCGTTGAAAAGATCATTCACACTACACCACACACATCAATCCCATCGGTAACCCCCTATTACCTGCACTGTCCCAGGAGCAGTGTGTGGTAGTAGGTAGAGGTTACTCGCTGTGAAGAATCCGGGTTCCCTGACCCCTTAATATATCTATATTTTGATTTCAGTCTCAGATAAGTTCTATTTCTGGAATAAAAAAAACTAAAGAAGGCGTATTAATATTAACTTGTTTGAATTGGAAACTGGCTTATTCAATGGTCAAGGACACGGATATATCAAACTTATCATATTTACTAACGGGTCAAGTTTACCATTGTTTGTATACGCATCATAATAAGCTACATTATTGAGTTAATTACTATTTTCGTCCTTGTGGTTTGTCAAAAATCACTATTTCAGTCCATAAGTTTAAAAATTGCGATTTCAGTCCCTGTGGTTTCACTTTCGTAACCATTTCAGTCCACCTCCGTTAACCCCATCCATTTATTCTGTTAAGTACACGTGAATTGACCATAATACCCTTATTAATAAAAAACAAAAAGATATCTAAATGAGTTAATTACTGTTTTCGTCCCTATGGTTTGTCAAAAATCACTATTTCAGTCCATGTGCTTTCACTTTCATAACCATTTCAGTCCAGTCTCCTAACACCGTCTATTTTATCGTTAAGTTTTTAATGAAATACCTAAATTACCCTTGTGTTAATTAAATAAAAACCCATGGAAATTTAAAAGATTGTATTTTAGGACCCACTTGTTAAAACACAACCCACGCTACCCCACCCCACTCATCTTGCTCTCATTTCCGGCAAAAGTTTCCGGTCATCTTCTCCGGCATCACAAGCCCACCCTCTTATGTCCGGCGACCCATTACCCCACCCCAATTAATATCTTCCTAGCAGCATCAATTAACATAATAACTTTGAAAAATAATGCTTACCGGAAACTTTTGCCGGAAATGAAAGAAAGGATGGAGTGGGGTGGGGTAACGTGGGTTGTATTTTAACAAGTGGGTCCTAGAATACAATCTTTTAAATTTCCATGGTTTTTTATTTAATTAACACAAGGTAATTTAGGTATTTCATTAAAAACTTAACGATAAAATAGACGGTGTTACGAGACTGGACTGAAATGGTTACGAAAGTGAAACCACAGGGATTGAAATAGTGATTTTTGACAAACCATAGGGACAAAAACAGTAATTAACTCATTTAGATATTTTTTTTGTTTTTTTATTAATAAGGGCATTATGGTCAATTCACGTGTACTTAAGAGAATAAATGGATGGGGTTAATGGAGGTGGACTGAAATGGTTAGGAAAGTGAAACCACAGGGACTGAAATCGTAATTTTTAAACTAATGGACTGAAATAGTGATTTTTGATAAACCACATGTACGAAAATAGTAATTAACTCTACATTATTAAACAAGTCAAACTTATCAATTTTATTAACCAGGTCAAACTAGTCATTATAAGGGTATAACTCTCACAACCATCATGACCCACCACATAGGCGACATGTCATCTATCTTTAATTCACCATTCAAAACCACTACCCTCAGACCACAGGGTATGGTTTGGGTAGTCCCTTTGGTGACTATCCGCCACGTAGGTGTCACGTCACATTCGATGAAGGACCATCCAAAGGGGACTACCCAAAGACTACCCAAGGGTGTGGTGACTACCAATAATAAAAAACTAATCTTCATCAATTATAGAAGACATTATGTTTATGTTTAAAAGAAAAAAAACAAAAACAAAAACAAAACAAAGCTTAAACCATTTTAAATATGTTATTATGTACAGGGGCCAATTATGTAAAATTTCAAAACTTTCAAAACCAAACATGTGCCTTCATCTTCTACATAATCCGGCCGGTTTTTCCGGCGACAATTCCGGCAAACTCCGGAACCTGTTTCCACGCTTTTTCGGTCCGTTTCTTTAGCGATAAACCTCATCTCCACATAAATCATATCTATTCACTCGTTTTTATCCTGAAATTTAAAATAAAGGAGAGAGAGAGAGAGAGAGAGAGAGAGAGAGAGAGAGAGAGAGAGAGAGAGAAGAACTAAGGGGGCCTACCATCAGCCAATCAATGGGCTCGTCTCCAACGTCCGCATGTGGACGCCAGCGACGCGACAGAGGGAGGGGGCGGTGTGCGACGGAGCGGGACGTGCAGCGCCGGTGGGGGACGATCCCCACACCGCATGGTCTCATGGTGTGGTCATGACTGACCCAAACCACTACCCCCTTTATTTTTTTAAATTTATTTTTGTCTTAAAATTATGAAATGGGAGGGTCATGATAATCGTGGTTTAATCCATGGAAACCACTATCAATTAAAAAAGTGGATGGTGTACCATATAATTAATGGTACTATGTGGAAATAATGTTTCAATCTATAGCCTCTACACCTAAATAAGTCAAAAATATCATTTTTAGTGAACGAGAACAAATTTATGTTTTTAGTAAAAACGGTCAAAGTTATAATTACAGCGAACATTTTGGTTAAGTTTTAAGTGTATTATTTTATGAAACTCGGACTAGAATGGGCATAAAACTAGTGTATGTTGATCAAAGAGGATACGTAAGTCTGTCCATACTTTTCCATAAATAAAATATATAATAAACTTTTCACCCTATATCAAAACATACTCACAATAAAAATATAAAAATATAAAGGATTGAATGTAAACCTCATAGACCACCCTATATCAAAACTTTTCACCCTACACACTCACAATAAAAATATAAAGGATTGAATGTAAACCTCATAGACCACATGGAGTGGGCGTTGAAAAATGGCGTGGTGGCTCTTCCACGCCGGGAACACCGCCCCATGGGTGGCGTGGTGGCAATGGCATTTGCTTATTCACCGGCGTGGGGGGCAATTGAGTTATCGATGTGACGCGAGTTGATTGGTGGTTTGCGTTAAAAGGTTTGTGATTGGTGAGGGTTTTTTTTTTTTTTTTTTTTTTTTTTGCTTTTTAAACTTTAACAAGAAAAGGTGGGGTTCTTTCCACGCTACTTTCTATATTTATATATATATTGTTATTAAGATTTTACTGTAACAGTGAATTTGTTGTTTCCACCATTATTTTCTCTATATTAGATAGTATAAAGGCTTTACATTTCAATGTAAATAAATGCTTTTAGACCACCCGTAGTGGGGCGGTATTTTAAAAAAAATTGAAAAAAAAGGCCCCAAAACGCCCCCATCCCCATTACACTAGGCGTTATTGGGCGTTATTTTTGAAAAAATTGCATGTTGGCGTTTTATTTAAAACGCTGAAGTGGGTCAAATGGAATTTGAATGTGGCCAATGGGAGTGGTCCAAGGTTTGACTAGCCAATGAGCAACTGTATCCTTTTTTTTATTTAATGATTGGAAGGGCATTATTAGGCATTATTCCCACTACGTCACTTTTGCAATAACGCCCATGCTTACTAGACTGACACGTATCAAATAATACCTCATGATAGGGGCATTATTTTGTTTAACCATGGTCTTGGAAGACTTCAGTTGTAACCTTAACCAAGAAGAAAGGCAAAAAACCTTAACCAAGAAGAAAGGCAAAAAGTCGTACATATTGAAAAGTCATACCTGCCGACTACCATAGCCATTGAAAAATATCCTCTTTTTTTATTTTTTAATGTGGCGCAGGAAAAAAATTAAAAAAAAAAAAAAAAAGAAGGTCATATATCGCTTATTAATTTGTTTTTCTTTGAATTTAATGATTTGTGGGAGCAATTACAAAGTACTGCTATATTATTATTGATTGATCAGTCATTAAATTATCTAACTAATCATCATTAAGCATATCAAATATCTCCTCTACTCTAGAGTTAGTTTAAATTTAAAACTCAAATAAAACTAAAAGTGGTGATGTAAACTTTAACCAAAGAGCAAGGGCCAAAAGTGAAAAATCATACCCCGACCATCACTATCAAATTTGAATAATTCAACGATCAATATTGGTTTCTTGGCAATAATATATACCACATTTAACAAGAAGTAGATTGGAAACTAACGACCTTTCAAAATCTCCACTTTCTTGCTTTGGTTTTGAAACATACTGTTCTTGATTTCCATTAATACTTTTTATTCTAAATTTCTAATCATGGGAGATGGAGCAGCTTCGGCCCTTGTGAAGGATGTGTTGGGGAGACTGAATTCTGTTGATATCCAAGAGTTCGGTCTACTTTGGGGGTTCAATGAGGATGTTTTGGCTCTCAAGGACGATTTCGATCGGATCAAAGGTGTTCTTCAAGATGCAGAAGAGAAACACAGCAAGGAGAAGGCTGTAGGGTTATGGCTCAAGAGTCTCAGATCAGCATCCTTGGAGGTAGAAAATGTGTTGGACGAGATCTCGACTGAAGCTTTGCTACAACGTCTAGACAAAGAAAGAGGCATCATATATAGTGTAAGCGCCTTTTTCTCATTTGATCATAATCCACTTATGTTCCAAGTTAGGATTGCTTACAAAGTTAAAGCCATAAGAACAAAATTGGATGCCATTGCATCTAAGATATTTGAGTTAAAGTTGACCCCTTTAGGTGCCATAAGTTATGTAGATGTGGGAGTTGAAGGTCAGATGCCAGATAGGGAAACCAGCTCGCTTATACATTCTTCAATTATCGTTGGAAGAACTGATGATATGAATTTGGTAACTGGCAAGATATGTAACAAAGATGTAGGAAAACATGATAATGATGAGATTCGGGTGTATTGTATATGGGGTATGGGAGGTGTTGGAAAGACTACTCTAGCTAAACTAGTCTATAACCATGAAAGCGTGAATCAATATTTCAAGTTAAAATTTTGGAAATTTGTCTCAAAAAAGTTCCAGGTTAAAGAGATAATAAAAGAAATCATTGAATCCATAGATAAACGTAAGTGTGGACTTCCACAGCTAGATATGTTGCAAGAGTCTCTTCAGAGCAAGTTAAAGGGAAATAAATTTTTAATTGTACTAGATGATGTTTGGATAGAAGACGGTGAAAAGACCCAGTGGGATCAATTAAGTGAAACATTAAGTTGTGGGGCAGAAGGGAGCATTGTTGTGATCACAACACAATCCCAGACAACTTGTCAAATGATAACTAAGGTCCCCGAGTTAGAACATGAATTGGGATGTTTATCGGAGGAGGACTCGTGGTTATTATTCAAAAAGCTTGCATTTGCAGAAGGAAGAAAGGGGGATGACATAAGCGAGCTAGAGCCTATTGGAAGGGAAATAGTTGAGAAATGTGAAGGACTGCCTTTGGCGGTGAAGACTTTGGGTGGCTTAATGTGGTCGAAAAGTAGTACAAGCGATTGGCAACGTGTGAAAGACAATAGCATATGGGGGTTGCAAGAAAATAACAACTTCCCTGCTTTGAAGTTATGCTATGATAACTTGCTCCCACATGTAAAGAGATGCTTTGTTTATTGTTGTTTGTTTCCTAAAGGCTACAATATGGAAAAGGATGTATTGATTCCATTGTGGATGTCAAATGGTCTTATTCCACCTAGAGGAGAAATAGACTTATATGTGCTTGGGGAAGAAATTCTTAATTGTTTGGTTTGGAAGTCCTTCATTTTTAAGACCAAGGAATTATCGGGTGCTAGATATATAATTCATGATCTTATGCACGACATGGCAAGACATGTGATGGGAGATGATTGTTTAGTTATAGAGCCACACAAACAGGTTGTAATCCCAAATGAAGCCCTTCATTTGAGTTCCTCAAGTCCAGATTTTCAGTTTTCACTCGAGGATCTAGGGAAGTTAGCATCGTTAAGGTCAATATTCATGTTCGGGAAGATGAATGAAGGTAGCATTAGCCAAATTTTCAACCACGTCTATCTGAGGGTATTACACTTGTCTGGTATTTGGTTAAAGACATTGCCTGAATCAATTTGCAAACTCAAATATCTGAAATACTTGAATTTATCACATTCAAGTATAGAAGATTTACCCGACTCAATTATTTATCTCCAAAACTTGCAAGTGTTGCTTTTGTTTTCTTGTCAGAAACTACGTGAATTGCCTGAATCAATTTGTGAACTCAAACATTTGAAATACTTGAATTTATCACATTCAAGTATAGAAGTATTACCCGATTCAATAATATATCTACAAAACTTGCAAGTGTTGCTTTTGGATTCTTCTCATTTGGGTAAATTACCTGAAGGCCTAAGACACATGAAGAATCTTAAATGTTTGGACATTAATCATTGTTATTCACTATTGCAATTACCAATAGGAATAAATGAACTAACTAGTCTCCGAATACTTTCGATGTTTCCTGTTGATAAAAAAGGTGCGGCCAAAATAGGGGAGTTGGGGAATTTAAATCTTCTCGAGGGAGAATTGGAGATACTATTACTTGAGAATGTTGGAGGTTTAAGTGAGGCCAAGAGTGCCAATCTCAAATCCAAAAGAAACATGCAGGTTTTGATGTTACGTTGGTCGGGTATTCGTCATTGGGATACTAGAGGAAATATGAGAATTGCACATGATGAAGAGGTTCTCGAGGGATTAGAGCCAAATATGAGTCTCAAGGAATTGAAAATACATTTTTACATGGGAAAAACTATTTGCCCAAGTTGGATGGAAGGTTTAAGAAATTTGGTTGAAATTAGTTTTTATTATTGTAAGAACTGTGAGCATATTCCATCAATAGGGAGATTACCCAATCTTAGGGTAATTCACTTGTCGATAATGGATTCTCTGAAGTGTTTCTATGATAATGAGGAAAACATGTTAGCAGACACCAGCAATATGTTTCAGTGTTTACAAAAACTAGACATTTACAACTGTCCCAATTTGGTTTCCTTGCCAAGTAACCTTCCAAAACTCGAGGCGTTAAGATTAGTTGAGTGTGACAAATTACTTTCTCTGCCGGAGGAGATTCAAAGTTTTAAGGATCTGAATAAACTTGTGATAATCAGTTGTAAACTTCTAAGTAAAAGGTGTGAAAAGGAGATCGGTGTAGATTGGCCTAAAATTTCTCACATTCCGCATATCAGAACTGACTCTCCAAGGTAACCTTAATTTTCTCTTACTTTCTTTATTGCAACTACATAACTTTGTTGCATTATGCATGATTTGCTACCAAAATGGTGTTTGAATATAGCTAACAAAAGTTCTTTAAATCTGTCTCTTATTTAGTTACATTTGAAGCCGGAGACAAGATTGGCGAATTATGGGAAATTGGCGAATTATGGGTTCAACAGCAAGCTAAATGAAATCATGGTTTCTATGAATTTGTTTTGTTTACTTTGTTTGTTTATATAAAGTATTATAATTTTGTTTTGAAGCTTCCCTATTAAAAACATGTCATATTCTCTTTAGTTTCAGATTCCGCAATATATGTATTGGATTGTATAGCACTCTCATTCACCTAATAAACATATTTCTTGCTGTTGTTTGATGAGATCATATAAAAACAAAGTTTCAGGGAATCAATAAATTGATGACAAATCTAGAGTTTATCATCATACCTTTAAATGTTAACAATGAAATATGAAACCCAAAAACTTCAAATTGAATCCTGAAACAATATAAGATTTATGTATCAACTAATTGATGGAGTTCTTGGTATTAAGTTTTTATATCGAGCCAGGTCAACGGAACTTTTTTCCCGGGTCCCCCCCCCCCCCGGTTTTTCGCTCGTAGTGTTACTATTAACGAAATTTCCGAAAAAAAATTAGTGTAAAATATTGAATTTTGAGAGTCCGCCCCCCTTATTTGGTTTTTGAGAGTCCCTCCCCCTGATTTTTTGTTCATGCTCCGCCACTTGTTGAGGTCGTCATATAGAGCCCAAAACTTATATTGAAATATCCAAATGAACCCAAACTTAAAGGTTCAAATCAGCCCAGACTGTTTATATTTAGAGATCAGTAGGCTACAAAAAAAAAAATAAGAATTGGACTTGTTCATATTCGTTTTTGTAATTTTAACAAAACAAATGAACTAACAAAAAGGTAAACAAACGAATGTTTGTGTCCGTGTTCATTGTTGAAGATTCACCTTGCCCGACGTGTTCGTCTATGTTCGTTCATTAACATCCTAAACACACATAAATGAACGAACATAAACAAGCATCAATTTGAAAAAAGTAGAGAGTAATAATCACCTAAATGTTTAAATATCATCGTCATGGATGTTTATGCACTGCTAAATCTTAAAGATCAATCAATTGTTTTTAAAATTCGGCTTATCGATATACATATGAAAACGGATTTTAGATTAATATTAGTCATAAATGAACTTGAATGAATATTTAATAAACAAAAATGAACAAATATAAATGAGTATACGAAGGAGCATAAACAAACGATCACGAACGTAAATGAATGATGATATTGTTTAAAACAATATTGGAAGCTAGAAGATGCGAGACGTGGCTGGAAGGTGCTGAGCCATGGCTGAGGAGAAGTTGAATCGCAGCAGAAGGAGACTTTGGGTCTGGGCCACAACCGGGACTGAGCCGCAGCTAGTGGACGCAGTTGAAAGTCACTGAAGCCAAGTCTTGTGGATTCCGTTGTCGCATTAGAATAGGAAAGGTTTAAGTTTACCTTTAGTTATTTGAATTGGTTTTTAATTTTGAACATAACCTAGCTTGGCTTGAATAGCAAGGAACGCTTAGTATTAATAGATGGTTTAGTTTTGATGGAGTTTATTCTATTCCTTCTTTGTAATGGTGTAAGTTCGTTTGATTAAAAAAAAGATTGGCTCGAGTTGTGATCGGTGTACTTGTTTCTGTTTCCGCTTGTTCAAGTTCAACAAGGTGTTCATGTTTGTTCTTTAATTAAAAACGAACATAACCTTTTGTCCGTGTCTGTTCATTTATCAAATAAACAATTTTTCTTTTAAATGGTTCATGAATTATTTACTTAAAGTTGAGCTCGCTTACATGCCTATAAGGAAATTTCGAGCCAGGGAAAATGGTTTGGAATACTTTTGACACTTATATCATTGCTTGATATCCTTTACTTTACTATATTCTATAATGAATATTTTGTTTATTTTGGTATATCCACAAGAAGATAGTCTATGATCAATAAGACACATTTTGAGTTTACTGATGTGAAATTGGTCTATGTGATTCAGAAAATGGTCCGTATTAATAAATACTAGAAACAAGGGTCATGTTCGTTCGTTTATGTTCGTTAACGTTCAGTAACGTGTTCGATAGTTCATTAGTGTTTTTAGTTTTTATATTTATTTAAATACTTCAAAATTCATTCAAATTAAATATTTAATAAATGTCAGTGTATTATGTATTTTGTTCAGGAATGATTGTTTGTGTTCATTTGTTTCCATTTGTGTTCATGAACATTAGTTTGTGCTCATTTGTCTTCGTCAACGTTCGTTGCCTAAAATTAACAAACAAACACAAACGAACACGAACAATCTCATTTCCTTAACAAACGAACACAAACATAAAATCTCGGTCAATAAGTGTTTGTGAACGCTTCGCGAACACATATATTTTTTAACAAACGAATACGAACAAGGTCTTGTTCGTGTTCGTTCGGTTCGTTTGCAGCCCCCTTGCCAATAAGATAGATATGCCGCTGTCAGAAATCCAATAAACTAATAAAGCACCTAATTCAGGTTTGTACTGTTTATTAACGAGCCCAAGTTTTTATTGGCCCATCTAGCTTACAAACACTTCTATGATCGACAATTTTTAAACTAACAAACAATTTCAAAAGGAGGCTGCCATTTTCTTCTTGTTTGGGCTTTAGTGGATAAATCGATTTTCTTCAGTTCAAGGCCCAATGGACCATGCCAAAAAGGTTTACATGTTGGGTTTGATTTGCTATGAGTGCAGTCTGAGTTTCTGATACATGTCGGGTTAACAGACCAAACCATGTTAAATCTTTGTGTTCGTTTATTGCTTTTAGTCATGTCCAGTTGGTGTGTGTTTAATTCTAACAACACATAACTATGTGATTAACACAGGTGCAATGGCAAGTTAGTACAATTCTTATTAGATGTCACATATTTTATTCCTCTTTTCAGTGCTCATCACTTCTACATAAAGAGAATTAGTAATGTGTGATGTGTACCAAAAAATTAAAACTCACTTCTTCTTCCTCCTCCTTCTCTTCATCACTGACTTCAAATTTAATCTTACTCGAAGAAGGCACATCATCGTGGCAAATCTTCATATTATATTTATAAAAATGCAAACGTTTATTAAAGTTTCAATCAAACTAATTCGTAAAATCTCAAACCTTCAATTAATCATCAAATTAATTGTTCATACAAAACTTTAATCCTAACATGAGATAATAATAATCCTTCGAATCTCTACAAGAACCACAACCTCAAGGTGATAGTCGATGATGCAGCTAGGTATAGGTAAGTTTTATTTTATGACAGCTGAGGATTGAATAGCTTCACCGAGCACTTGTGTGCAAGAAGGATTAAATGAAGGCTGTCGATTTTTTTTTTTTTTTAATTTTTTTCTTTCTCATAGAAGTTTTTACTTGCCCATTTAGCTGACAAATACTTATGGTTTGGGCTTTAGTGGTTGGATTGGATCGACTCTTCGGCATCCAATGCCCAATGGACCGTGCCAAAAATGTTATAATCTTTTTTTTTCTAACTGACCATAGTACTATAGTACCGACTCTTACAAATGGTGGTACTTATTTTTATTTTTATTTTTGAATTTTGAATATTTTATCAAGAACAGTTGATTGTTTCTTTGAAAAGTCAACCACTTGTTTTGTTATCATCATGGATGATTATGGACTGCTAAATCTTAAAGTTCAATCAATTGTTTTTAAAATTCGGCTTATCGATATACATATGAAAACGGATTTTAGATTAATATTAGTCATAAATGAACTTGAATGAATATTTAATAAACAAAAATGAACAAATATAAATGAGCATACGAAGGAGCATAAACAAACGATCACGAATGTAAATGAATGATGATATTGTTTAAAACAATATTGGAAGCTGGAAGATGCGAGACGCGGCTGGAAGGTGCTGAGCCGTGGCTGAGGAGAAGTTGAGTCGCAGCAGAAGGAGACTTTGGGTCGCGGCTGGGATTGGGCCACAACTGGGTCTGAGCCGCAGCTAGTGGACGCGGCTGAAAGTCAGAGAAGCCAAGTCTTGTAGATTGTGTTGTCGCATTAGAATAGGAAAGGTTTAAGTTTACCTTTAGTTATTTGAATTGGTTTTTAATTAGGAACATAACCTTTAATAGCAAGGAACGCTTAGTATTAATAGATGGTTTGGTTTTGATGGAGTTTATTCTATTGCTTCTTTGTAATGGTTTAAGTTCGTTTGATTAAAAAAAAACGATTGGCTCGAGTTGTGCAACCTGATCGGTGTTGTTGTTGATCTGTTTCCGCGTGTTCAAGTTCAACAAGGTGTTCATGTTTGTTCTTTAATTAAAAACGAGCATAACCTTTTGTCCGTGTATGTTCGTTTATCAAATAAACAAATTTTCTTTTAAATGGTTCATTAATTATTTACTTAAAGTTGAGCTCGCTTACATGCCTATAAGGGAATTTCGAGCCAGGGAAAATGGTTTGGAATACTTTTGACACTTATATCATTGCTTGATATCCTTTACTTCACTATTCTATAATGGATATTTTGTTTATTTTGGTATATCCACAAGAAGATAGTCTATGATCAAATAGTTAAACTGAATTTGTTTTTCTCAAATTATGTTATTATAGAATATTTCTAATTGGGGAACAAATAGTTAAACATTTTTTGGGCTTATTGAAGTGAAACCGGCCCATGTTTGTAGCGGAGATGATATTTATTATTTACTAATTAGTTTTTTTTTTCGTCGTACGTTATGTCGAAACCGAGCAAATGATAATTTAAAACAAACGTGATTGAAAATAAAACATGTTGTTTAGAAAGACAAAGCATTAGAACGGTTTAGTTTATCATCGTACCGTTTTATGATACTAATAAATACTTTATTTTGAATACAACTTCGTTTTTAACAAAACTTACAACGGAATGTCGAGGGAAAAATCAAACACAACTACGTACTTATGTTTTTAGAAAAAAAAGTTATAAACGTAAATTGTTGAAGAAGTATCAAATTAATTGATAAATTAAAATATGTTTAAAAAAGGAAAAAAAAATCAATAAAATGGTAAAGGAAATATTATATGGTTTAAAAAAAAGGAAAAACAAAAATTAAAAATATGTTATTAAAAGTAAATATAATAATAAATTATTATAATATATTAGGTAAAATAATAATAAAAGGCTATATATTATTATAAAAATAAAGTTATTATTCATCATCCTTCGTAAACAATATATATATCATACACAACTAGTAATTTATTCTACACTTTAAATTAAGTTTTTTTTTTTAATTTGGAAAAAGTATATATTTTGAAAAGAAGTTACAAATTTAATTTAGTTAGTTATTAAAGTAGAAGAATACAAATTAATGATTTTTGTAAGTTTACCAATATACCCTTATATTAAAATTAAATGCAAGTATTAAATAAAGTAAAATGAAGCATTCTATATATATATATATATACTATATATAATATACATATCCAAAGGACTTCTTAAAGTCATTAAAATTTCCATAAAACACCCCTAAAGCATGATGTACAAGTCTTTTAAGCACCAGAAAACTTCACTTTCCACTTATACCCTTTCCCCTAAACTAAACACACAAACTAGGGTTTCTCTCCTCACTCATTTGGTCCGCCGCTCATCCTCTCATCCTCTGCTCTCTCTCTCTCTATGGCGATTGTGACTTCATCAGGCCTCTCTCTCTCGGATCTCGCCAGATCTGTGAGGATTTCACCAGATCGATCGATGAAGGTAACCTCGTTTTCTCTCTCTCTCACCAGATCTGTGAGGTCAAAGCCTGCTTCAAGATAGCGTACTTCCAATTCCTTTGCCGTCTTTATTCGATAAATATATGACTTCTGGAGAGTATGATGTAGGCATTTAGCTTTAATGATTAAAATTATCGATTCAACGTGCTATAAGATATCTGATTGTCATGTAATATTAACTGATATTCATAGATTTTGTTGTTTCATGCAGGCTTCTACGGAGGCATGTACATAAAAGAAAAGATGGAAATCACTTGGAAAGGGAAGTTTGATCAAGTTTATATATCTAATAGAAAGAGGGTTAGTATATTAAGTCCAGTAAATTACGCTTAGTCTTATCACATTAGATTTCAGATCTTTAGCAGATAATAATGTCACTATAATATTAGGTTGAACCCAAAAGAAATTTGGGGTTATAAAGTTTGTGAACCCAAAAGATTACAAGAAACCAAACTTGTTGGAGCGAGAAGTCAAGATTTTTCTCTTAACGATGTCAGCAAAGGTGCACCCTGGATACAGGTCAGCAAGAATCAAGAATCTTAATTATTTTGCATTTTGTATAACCAATTTTTATTTATTTTTAAATACTTTTTGCAGGTTCTTGGCTATTATCAATCGAAAAACCGGCCTCGAGAATCACGTTCTAGAGCGTTGAAGCTCGATTTAGAATCCGTTAGATGGCATGTCGTCGTGTCGATCTGTTTGCTTAAACAGGTTACACATGTCAACCCAAACACGGCCCGTTTATTAAACGAGTTAGATATGAGAACCCAAACCTAATTATTTCCGTCTCATGTGTCGGGTCATGTTAGAAATTCTCACCCCTACTGAATTCATTGTAGCCGGAAGCAACTAAAAGGCACGGAAAATATATTGGCAAGTGCATGAAGGTTTTAGATATGAACGGCCTTAAGCTTTCGACATTGAACCGGTTAAAGGTACATATATCCACACACAGATTTTTAACGAACTTTGATGTTTTGGCATTTCAGCTGCTGCAAACAATCTTGACTGTTGATGATCTCAACTACCCGGAGAAGACCATCACATACTATACAGTTAACGTTCCATACGTATTTTCTGCTTGTTGGAAGGTCAGCTTCATCATCTCCATTTGACTTAAAATAAAATAAAATATTAGTTAAGCATATTATAAAGATCCATTCGCGTGTGTAGGTTGTGAAACCACTGTTGCAGGAGCGAACAAGCCGCAGTGTTTTTCTAACGAGGAGTTCGTGATTCGCAGCTGATCCGATTATCCGGTTACACAAAAGAGGTTACATTTATTCAGTGGTGTGTGATTATTATTATTATTATTATTATTATTATTATTATTATTATTATTATTATTATTATTATTATTATTATTATTATTATTATATTCTTATGGTTTTTGTTTTCTTCTTAAAGCTTTTCCGCCTTCGCTCTTTTGGTTATGCTATCAATCCACATATGTTCGAATGCGGTGAAGTTCGCTTAAACCTTAGCCACCAATGAACCTTACCGAGTGGACAAATCTGGGTGCCTCTTGTAACGACTGTAAACCATAACCTAAATCGACCAATTCATAAGGATTTACACTATTCCAGTTAGATTAATAAATGATTTTTACTTGGGTTCAGGAGTTTGAGGACACTTTAAACTACATAGCAGGCTTATGAAGTGAAGCAGAATCATATGGCATATGTCGGATCATTCCACCTTCATCATAGAGAATGGGTCGGTTTGGGTTGACTTGCATGGGACAGGATTTCTTTATACTTGTCAAAAAGAGAAATTCTTTATTTTGGCCAAAACGGGTCAATTTGGGTTAATTTGCATGGGCTGGTTCCCAATACAGGTTAAACGAGTGATTATTGTATTCTTGTCAGAAAGGGTATTCTTTTTTATTAATGGTCAAAACGGTTCAGTTTCGGTTGACCTAAAACACCCGGGTGTAAAGTAAGATCAAACTAAAGTACGACTAAACTCTCTAATATTATTTCAATTATAGTATGAATATTTTTTTATAAATTGGTGTGCATTAAAAAACGCTTTAGGTGACTTTCGACATCTGCCACCCATTTGACCCGTTTCCTTTTTAACCAAGTTTCTCTATTTTACTTGATTTACCCAGTGGATATAATAATATAAACTGAGTTGACCACTTTGATTCATAATTTTGACCATTATTTACTTTGTTTAATTATGCAGTACAAGATGATGGCCCTTAGAATTACCAAATTAGGCACATCAGATATTCAGTTACAAAATGAGCATTACCATAGTTGTAATCTTCAAGTTATTATTGTAACATTTCTGAATGATTATGGGATGATATTAGGTCTTTACATACATTGTTTTTGTATAATAGCAGAAAAAGCTCGGTTGCAAGCGGCAGCAGAGGCTGCCGAAAACGCAAGAAGGCGAGCAGAAGCAGAAGCTGCGTTAGAGGCAAAGCGAAAGAGAGACCTCGAGAGGGAAGTAGCTCGTCCGGCGTTATTGAAGGTATCCACCTTTACCTTGATAATCGAATAAAAACATTAGAGTAAAATGCCATTTCTGTCCCAGAGTTTTGGCCAGTTTTGCAACGTTTGTCCAAGGTTGGTTTGTTCGCATCTGGATCCAAAAGGTTTGAAATCTTGCCATTTTTTATCCGGCTTGTTAACACTTTTCATTTTTCTTCGTTAAATTCGGGGGTATTTTCGTACATAAAGTGAAAAAGACCGAATTACTCTTTAAGTGAATACTTGTACATAAAGTGAAAATGACCGAATTACCTTTAAGTTAATTGAAAAGACAGAAATACCCCTGACTTAATGGAGAAAATGGATGGAGTTAACGGGCCAGATGAAAATGGCAAGATTTCAAATCTTTTAGATCCAGATGCGGAACAAGCCTTTATCATGGGTCACTGGACGCGTTAGACAGTTTTAACTTTGGGTCCAGCAATCCTTTGGAACAGCTCAATCGGTACATGAAACAGGATGATGAACACGAAGAAGACAATGATGGTGAGCTCGAACCACCAACTGTTGTTCCAGGTCATCAGATAAATATGGACGTGGAAGAAGGCGAAATCGATTGAGTGTTTTAGAATAATTAGTATCATCTTTTATGTATAGAATGATTTCTGGCTATTAAGCCTGGTCAGGAACTGAAAAAAATCAAAAAAAGAAAAGAAAAAAAAAGAATTTATAGAATGGTGTTATTAAACATTCATTTTCATGTGGTTTTGATTTCTCTGCATATGTGAATGATCTTTTATTAGTTGACTCTATATTTGATTGTTGTAACTGCATAGGAATTTTTAGTATAGAACTGCTTGCGACCTCAGTTATTATAGTATTAATTTACCATTTTGTTATAGCACAAGGCAACAACTGTATAGGCAACAATCACTCCCTTCCACATATGACCTTTTGAAGGCTTCTCGGGGGGTGATGGAATTGTGGCTTGAATTTCCAACACCACGTTGGCCCGCATATGCAAATGCCACGTCACTCAACGCATTAAAGAAGTTGAACGCAGTCCCAACTGTGCTCTTAGCTTTGTAGCCGTATAAAAAACGGGTTGAGCCATTAACCCGTCTAAGTATTTAGAAAAAAAAAAGTTTTCCCTTTTACATAGTTAGTCATAATTAACTTATTGGCTAAACGTATCTAACAACCTTAAATTTTCTTCGTACTCAGTTCAAAAATTCCAAAAACATTCAAGGCATAGTTAGATCACGTAGAACCTATAGCTAAAAAAATGAACAAAAGGTATATCGCTAAAGAATTGATAAACTAACATAAAAACGTGTGCCAACATATCACGAATAAGAAAACTAACTTAAGTACTATACAATATATCACGACACGACTGATAAGCTGACGCGAAACGAGTATCCTATTGTAAATCACCACTCCCGCTGCATCGCGCGGGTAAATGGCTAGTATATATATATAGGGGGAGGTTCATTTGAGAAGAATGTTCTTGCAAGAAGAAAAATAAATTAATCTAAGCCCTACATTTTTATGATCAATGGTTGTGAATCAAGATATCATTTTAGTCCTCTTTTAATTAATGCTTTAATTAATAAGGGTATGATAGACAATTTGATATAGAATACTAATAAATATTATCAAGAGTTACTCAAGTCTCATTAATGACACAATAATTTGTTCTTCACCACCATTAATGTGTTAGGTCATACACCAATTTTATTAGGAGTGACAAAAGTATTTAAAAGTGTTAATGTCCTACACATATTTTATTATGTGTCGCAAATTTATGCAAAATGTTGTGGTCCTACACATTCTGTTGCCTACACCCAAACATTTTTTTATGGTGTAGGAAATGTTGTGTTTATGGTGTAAGAAAAGTTGAATATGTAGGATCATGTGCATGATTGTTTTTATTGTGTAAGATGCACATTTTTTTTAATAGGATAGACTCATTAAATGACTAGACATTCATTAATTTGAATAACAAAAATAAAGGATACACTCATTAAATGATTTGTTCAAATTACCTTTGTACCCTTTATTCTTTTTATTCTTAATTTGTAATTTCTTCTCATTTGAACTCTCCACTATATATATATATATATATATATATATATATAATGCTGCAAATAATCAACACGTTTTATTAATTAGACCATGGTTAATACCCCCTAGATGGTATTTTTCGGCACATCAACATCATAACGGCCCTTTAAAAATATTTAATGGTTAACGCTCCTTAATATTTTTTCAATAATTACTTTCCATTTTTTTTTCTCTTCATTTGACGTTATCGTATAAATGTGCCTCCTTCTTTATGCCCCTATGATGTCTAGTGGTGTTAGAGGCGTTATCAAGGCTCTTCACGTCCCTGTAATGCCCCACTACACATGGATTTAAGGAGAGTACAATGCCAACGACAAATAATGTTGAAATTCTAAAAAAACAATCTGAATCATTTAGTTATTATTTTAAATTGAATGAAAATGCATAATTATAAAAGGTTAAATGATTTATCTCTTTAATTAATTGTTTTTTCTACTTTCTTTTCGTAATGTATATATTCTATATAATTTCATTTGATTTACGTTATCATGATTTATTTTAACTGTCAAGAATCTTAGAGGAATACACAAATAAACGAATATTTCCTATTTGTTCTTTCAGTTCTTATTATTTTTGGTATTGTGTTGACTTTCTTAGAATCATACCTAAAATTCTATAATACATTACAAAACGACGATCTAGTGGTAATTTTTGTGAAATTACTTCTTCGTATAAAACTAAACTCATCATATAAAACAATTAATTATATAAGAGTAATAAGACATGTTAAAATATGAAACTTGAGTTTATACAATGTGTTGCCTGTAGTGTGGGCCTTGTTTCTTACTAGAATAAAATCAGCATCATCCTCAAGGAAAAGGACCCTACCATGCATACATATAATGCAACACAAGAACCTCCAAAAAGTTGACATTCTTCATGTATTCTTCATGACTTCCCTCGTACCAGTGACGGATCTAATTAATAAGAATTTGGGGGTTCTAAGGAACCCCCTTCATTTTGAAAAAAAAAAATGGTGGAAACCTTTGTATGATTCAAAAAAATAGTAATAATTAGTAAGAATCTAACAAAAGGAACCCCCTGAAAAAAAATTCATGGATTTGTCACTCACTCGTACCCTATAAGCAACCCCTGGAAAAAAATTCATGGACCGTACATGCATACATATAATGCAACACAAGAACCTCCAAAAAAGTTAACATTCTTCATGACTTCACTCGTACCAAGGGCGGATCTAGGGGGTATTTGGGGGTTCTCAGGAACCCCCTCGATTTTGAAAAAAAAAATAGTAGAAACCCTTGTATGATCCGAAAAAAATAGTGAGAATTGATGAGAATTCAACAAAAGGAACTCCCTGAAAAAAAAATTCATGGATCCGCCTCCCACTCATACCCTAAAAGCAACTTAAACGTTTGATAGTAAGCCTTAAAGGCCTCATCCCTACATCATATAAAACAGATTATGCCAACGCATGGTTGATAACCAAGAAACATGTCACTAGAATTTGTCCGATATTATACTCTTATACAATTAGCAACTTGAGTTATGTCTCATTTATTTAAAAGTCACATCTTTTAATATAATTGTAGAGATACCCCTTCCTTGATCATCATGTCGTATCCTTGGAATGATTGGAAAGAATATAAACCGCAAAATACAATCCGTAGGAATGGTATTCACGCCTGTTAGTTTCACATGCTATGCGGTTCGATTTTTATTCAACCGTTTTCTCTATTATTTTTATCCCTTCCTATTTCTTTATTGTCACATCATTTTTCTTTTACATATTGTTTGCATCAAATATTATATTCTGCACCGATTCCGAATTTTCATTTTCTTTCCAACGCCCTTTCAAAACCTCTTCAATTTCCATTCATAATTTCAAATAAACCCACCAACAACAACCATCGCCATCAAAGTTAATCAATTGATTAAGTCATATAACTCTTACATGATTTTTGTAACTCTTTGAATCCCATTTTTCTTGATTGTTATTTGCATGTGCAAGTACAAATTAGTATAACCTATAAATGAGTACAACCCTCTGCGTGTTTAATTGTAAGAACAACATACGTTTCTGTGTTTAATCGTAAGAACATAAGTTCAATCGATATATCAACATTCCTTGATTAAAAAGTTAATTTGAGTATAAAGGTATGTACAAAAAAACAACCTTCCTAACCCATTTACGTTTGGAAAAGCAAACACCCTTTCGGCAAATAGGAACCGTCGACTCTTCGTCTCGGCGAGTTGTACCGCTATTGCCCCATATTCTTGTAGTGAAAACACTCATTAATAATTTAACCAGCGCGTGGCTGAGAAATACTATAGACACGTCTTAGCAAGGTTTTTTTTTTAATTATTTGCTTTCATATAATTACAACTTTTTTTAGAAAGGTATATAATTACAAGTTTTTTTGGCAGGGTGAAGTTTGTGATGTTTAGAAACAAATGAACATCAAGTTATTTGTGACACTCATTAGAAACGAAAACTATCTTCTTTGAAAAGACTAACCAAAAATGCAAACACTACAACAAAACGGGGTAATAGAGGCGACGACACAGCCGCTAATAATCTCGCCGTTCGATCATGATAAGAAATGAGTGACTGGTGTTTATTGTGGGACACTGGGTTCCGGATCGACCAATAGCGGCGACATATGAAGTGTCTCCGCTATTGGTGTCGCCGCTATTGCCCCATATTCTTGTAGTGAAAACACTCATTAATAATTTAACCAGCGCGTGGCTGAGAAATACTATAGACACGTCTTAGCAAGTTTTTTTTTAATTATTTGCTTTCGTATAATTACAAGTTTTTTTAGAAAGGTATATAATTACAAGGGATCAGCGTTCCGCCGCAACGCGCGGATTGACGGTAACTTGTTTTCTACGAAAAACAAAGTTTTTTAAGAAAAACATGAGTTGCACCCAGTAGTTGTAGTTGCTACTTGCTAGAACCTAGAGAAAAAAACTTAATGATAACCCGCTACCAATAAGTCCTGGTTCAGCCAATACCAATACCAATACGAAACCTCAATGGGCTGATCATTTGTAGCCCTAGAAGGTAATTTTGTAATAATACAACTTAACGTGTGTTTCATTTGGGTCATGTATATTATATGTACACATATATCGAAATCATATAAATACATGTGAGTACGTTGTCTTTATTTGGATTTGGAATCATCGGAAGCAAATTGTCTCAGACAAAACGAATTTTCAGAAGTCCAAGAATGAAAGTGATATATTGTTTTGTCTATCTATGAAATAAGATATGCATGGATGGGAATGGAAGAAATACAGTTTTTTGTGTAGTGTGTGGACCTTTTCATTCAAATCTCTAAAAGACAAACACCCTGCTAGGTTCCTTCAATTTTACAACCAAATTTGGGAATTCAAATGTTTAACGAATTCGTTACTTTGGAACTGTTTCCTTCAAGAACGATTCTGTTTTTTTTTACATTGTTTGATCTAGTTCAAAATATGAACATACTAGGGTTCATCGCTTGTAAGCATTACCATGTTATTTTCTGCTCTTTAAAAAAACAATGAAAGTATTTGAAGGTGTCCTAAAAATATTACTTGAGATGATGAAGATAAAAAAACAATGAAAGTATTTGACGAGTCCTAAAAAATATTACATGAGATGATGAAGATAGTTTAATATATTACTTAACTAGCTATTAATTAATCTTCAAAACAACTTTGAGCATAAGAAAAGGATAAACCATATGTTATTAAGTAACCTTAAACATCTTCAAAACAACTTTGAACATAACAAAAGGATAAACCCTATGTTATTAAGCAATAACAAACACCACATATATGGGAATGGGATTTTTACAAAATAAGATGTACATTTTTTTTACAAGAATGTTATTTTGATACTCCTTAACTAATGTGTGTTGATTACTCTATTCAAGGTATATGTAAGTTAATTCTACTGCTATGCAGATGGCACTAAAATAAGTGTATGGCCAAATTTATTCATGATTTACAAAATAATTTGCACACCGACCTATACGCATCATATAGGCCTATATAATGCATATAGGGTTTTTGTTGATTCCAACGCCAAAACCTTTGATCAAACCTAGGACAGCGTCAAATCAGTCACATATACGATGTGTATAAAGCATGTACGAGGGGCCTATACGAGGCTTATATACGCCGCTTATAGGCCCTGTGTATGGATAGTTTTAGCCTTAATTATTTTTTTCCCGGGATGTATATTGTTTTTTTTAATAGATCAAGGTGATGTGTAATTTTGTATAGAACAAAACTAGCTTGTATGCAACTTCTAATTGATAAAACGGTAAATAATAAGTTATATGAGTCTAAAATATATAAATTTTATACAAAACAAGTCAAATTATAATCTGTAATCGGTGGCGAGAAGCGAAAACAAGAAGCATATTGTACTGAAACAAATTAAGGGGTGCAGTAAATACATCTAAATTGCATGGAAAAATGTCATGCATGGCATTCCACTGATTACTACAACTGCATGCCATGTCACATGCACATACCATCTCCATCAGGCCCATCACTCCTGCTCTTTTCACTCTCTTCCCCACTCTCACCTTCTGTATACTGTAATATTAACCAGGAAAATAAATGCTATTTTAATATTTTAAAGTTGTAAAAGAATAAAGTTTTCTTTTGGAAAGATTTACCTTTTAGTTTTAAGCTCATGTGTGCTTAATATTTTAAAGCTGTAAAAGAATAAAGTTTTCTTTTGGAAAGATTTACTTTTTAGTTTTAAGCTCATGTGTGCTTAATGGATATGGGTAATATTATGTTTTTTCATATTCATATGTAATTATGTATGAAAAGATATTTTATATAAGAAATTTCGTATACACTTGACTTGATTGTAAAAGAATAAAGGTTTTTTTTTTTGGGAAAGATTTACTTTCTAGTTTTAAGCTGATGTATGCTTAATGGATATGGGTAATATTATGTTTTTTCATATTTATATGTATAAAAAGATATTTTATATAAGAAATTTCGTATACACTTGATTTAAGATTTATAATAATATATATATATACATATTTATAATAACATGTGTTTATGTGATTTATAATAATATATTTTTATAACAATATATGTTTTTAGAATAACATGTGTTTAATTATGTGATTTATAATAATATATTTTTATAACAATATATGTTTAAGTAAAACAAAGTTTTTTTTATACCACATAAGATACGATATACCTAAAGCATGTTCTTGCTAGATTTTTTTATACCACATAAGATATGATATACCTAAAGCATGTTCTTGCTAAATACGATATTAAGTAGGTTATATAAGATTTTTTTTTTTTTTTTTGAAAAGTAAACTTCATTAGGAACAGACGAACCTATAAAACAAGGAACGCCCCATAATTACAACATATACAGCGGGTACTTTACCCAATCATCCCAAACAATATCCTTAAATCTAGACCGATGTTTAAGCCAAAAGAAACATAAAGCCTTAACTGTCGCGACAATCTCCACCACTTGGGGCTTAGAATTTTGGAAAATCTTCTTATTACGTTCATTCCAAATCAACCAACAGGTCGCCATGGTAATACCCCTTAAAACCTTCTTTTCCCACTTAGACTTATTGTAAAAATAATCCATCCGCAGAAGATCTTGAACCGAATCCACTCCCAAACCAAAAATTCTGCACCAACTCAAAATCTTGCTCCAAACCCCAAATGAGAAACCACAACTCACTATAATATGGATACTACTTTCCTGCACCGTTCACAGAATGGGCAAGACAAGTCCGGAATATTCAACATTCTTTTAAACAACGCCTCACAGGTCGGAAGTCGGTCTAACTCCAAGCGCCAAATAAAAATGTTAATCTTTAACGGAATCCAGGATTTCCACTTCAAGAACTGAACCGGAACCTCATAACGCTTCGTCCGCGGCCATCTTTTCACCGCAACAACCGGAACCTCTTTCTCCAAGCGCCAAATAAAAATGTTAATATTCAACTTTCTTTTAAACAACGCCTCACGGGTCGGAAGTAGGTTATATAAGATTCCCGTGGGAATGAAGAGGTGAATTGTATTTAGAAAAAAGAAAAATTAACTTCATTTGAAGGAAGAGTTTTTAACATATTAAATCTTTATTTTTCTTTTCATTTCCGTCAAACTCGGGAACACGGTAGTTAGTTAAATCTTTTCTTTCCACTCCCTTTCTTTTTTCTCCTTAATTCATTTTCTCTTCTTTTCTTTCGTTTATTAAACTTCGGAACGCAGTGTTTTTCTGCATCATTGTTTTTCAATCAATTCTTTTACAAAAAAAAACCCTAATTTACTAAACATGTCTCTTATGTTACACATATCTCTGTCGTTGCACACCTCCATTGCTTCCATCAATGATGTCGGACCCAAAACCCGTACCGTCACTAGAAACCGTAACGTCAATCAAGGGATTTAAAGGTCTTGATGTCGTGTATGCGGGTTAGGGTTCAGTTCAGTTGGGGTTCAAATGTGAAAAGACGACGGCGGATGGAGTCATTATTGCGATTCCGATAAGTTGGGATTCTAGTCAACGTATCCTATGTTCTTGCGTAGATCTGAGAACACATAGATTAGTACCAACGGTTTGTGTCACACCCCACCCGATGGCGGAAACATCGGAGTGAGACGAAGAAAGATTGCTCATCACACATAACGCTAATTGTGACAATAGAATTAAAGATAAATTGATTTCATTCATAATAAAATGTTACAATACATGAAAGTTGAAATACCACATGTTAAATACAAGAAAACAATACAACAACAACTATGAAATTTATACAACGTATTTGACCTAAGACGTCTAAATGTGTATCTAAGCATCAACACTATTTCAGTTTCAAAGCATCGTCATTCTCAACCTGTAACATGTTTAAAATAAAGTTCAATGCAAAAGTAAAGGCGAGTATACAAGTTTTCATACATAGCATAATAGATAAGTTTCAAACAATTCCATGTGGCAAGCTCTTGATACAACATAAACAATAAAATCGGCATGTGTTCGACTGTGACAACCGTCAAAAATCCAGGTATCCGTACAATTAATTAACCATGATTAGTGCTTAATGACTGTGCTGAATTACAATTAATTGCTCTCTGATTATTGCATCATACTTACATATGCATCACATTTCGTAATGTCACATCATTTTTACATACAAACTTTATTGACATAAACGATGCACAAAGAACAGCTAGCACAGTTAGCGGATAACTCAGAAAAATGCTTACGAAGTTCAGTACATAGACGGACAGTGTTTTGAGACCCCGTATGGGCCAGAGACAAGGTACTACACTAGTATAGTGTGTAGGAAAGTGAGGATCACATAACTGCTTCACTAGGTGATAGTTTAAGTGCAGGAAAGTGCCTAAAACCCACTTAAAGTGCTGAATTCAGCATTTTTCAGCAAAAATCAGCATTTTAACAAGTTTGTACCATGCAAAAACATGACTAAATGGTCCTGAATGCTTTCCTAAGTGTCAGGAATTAAAAGTGTCACAAAAGGGTACATAAAGATCACTAAACGAAATAGTTTGACACTTTAACGAACCGGTATCTAACCGAACGACCGGACACTACCCGAAACACCAAAATTATACTAGAAGCATTGCTTTATTATTTCTGAGCTAGTTATGATCCTCGAACACCCTAACACACTATATAACACATCATATGCATAACACCTAAACATCACACTTAGAATCTAACCATCAAACTAAACTTACCATTGAAACCCAACCCATACCCCCCCCCCTCCAATTGACGGTCACAAGTGGGTCCCCCACTTGTGATTTCCTTTTATCTTATAAGATTTGTAAAGTGATTTGTTGTGCACTTAGTAGACACATGATCCAATGGATAAAGGATTAACATGGTTATAAGAAGATTATATGCTCATTATCTCACACACACAAACACACACCACTCCATCTCCTTCCTCCCTTCCTCTTTTTGGTCGAGAACAAGCAACAACATCACCACCATCATCATCTCACTTCCATCCAATCCAAGTTCATCACAAGGTGTTAGAAGGTGTCTAAGGAAGTGTGGAGCTTGTGGATCTTGAAGGACCTCTCCCAATTACTTTTATCCATCACATTTGTCATCTTCATCTTCTAGTGTTCTTCCCTAGCCCTTGTGCTAGTAGTAAGCTCCTTGTAACTTGATTTTACTTCATATTTTGATGATTAAAAGATGATGAACATTGTTAATCTTGATGAAAACTAAAGAACATAATCATGAAACTTTAACATAAGCTTAATAACATAAGAATACTTGTTGATTAGTGATAATTTGCTTCTTGATGATTGATAATTTGTGTTAGTGATGTTAGACATCATAAGAAACCTACTAGATTGTAATTAAACACATGATCTAGTAAGTTAAGGTGGTGATCTTGTGAAAGACCAAGATCATCATGCTTTATGTTTTCATGAACTTGAAGTGATAATGATTTTATGAATAATGAAGTATGTAATATGTTACTAGTCATAAACTTGGATGACTTCAAAAACTAGTTTTCTCAAGAAACTAAGTTAAATCACAAGATTTACATAAACATTGTTTTTAAAGAAACTAACTATGTTTCTTGTGGTGAAACAAGTATAAGAATACATTGTTTACAAGAAAAATTCAAAAGAATGATTTTTGGAAAAATCATCTAGTAAGTTGTAAACACCTAAATCTTTTAAGAACGAGATTTTTAAAGAAGTAAATACATTTTAAAGGGTAACTAAACCTACTAAAAGCCCTAGTAAGTTACTACAAGTTTTTATGAAAGTTCAAGTTCATGATTAGTATGTAAATAGCATTGTTTTGGCACTTGGTAAGTGTAAGTTGTCTAAGATTGTTTATTGATTGTTTGTGATGATTTTTAAAAAGAAAATGATATGCTTTGATAGCATGGACACCTCCATTTTTAGGGGAAACTATGGCAAAATTTTCTAAAAATATAAACACTTAAAAAAATATTTTCAAACCAATAACATATATGTGTATTACAAAAAAAAAATTATCTATTCCATGAGTAATATGTCGGAATTTCCAACACACATCCTACGGAATCAATTTAGAAATAACATATATTTTTATAAAATAATAAAATTTATATTTTAATATCATTAATTTTGTTTATTATGAATATTTGTTTACGATGAATTGGATTCCTACGCATTTTCTACTAATCGTTAAAATAAAAACGAATTCCGTCGGAATTCCGTCGAAAACTTCCGACACATTTCTTACGCATACCGATTCCTACGGATTTCTGACTAATAGTTAAAATGAAAACGAATTCCATCGGAAATCCTTGGGAAATTTCTGACACTTTTCCTACGCATAACAATCTGTGGCTTTTTTGTCGCTTTTTTGTCACAAAACTAAGACCCTTTCTTGTTCGTCGGAATTTCATGGGAAAAGTGTCGGCATTTTCGTTCGTAGGAAATGTGTAGGAAATTTTGGTAGGAATAGTAGTAGTTTTCTAGTAGTGCTTGCCATAGATTTTCTTACAAAAATAAAAATATTGGAGGTTGGTTTTATAAATAAAAATGGATAAATATGTATTTAGAATATATATTTACATTAAAGACATATTGTGTGTGATTATTTGTATACTTTATGTATTAGTTATATTATTTTAGGATTTAAAATAATATGACTTAACAAATACCAAGAAATTTACAATCTAAAATAATACCAAAAATCACAAGGAATAAATATATAAGTTACACACATAATATTGTGAAACCAAACGCCAGAACGTAACTTACAGAATATTCCGGAAAATACCGTTATAAATATATTTTTGATAAATGATATTTTGGATACAAGAGATGAAAATATAATTTTTGTAAATATTACCAAGTTATATCATATTTTCGACAAAGACAAAATATATTATTTTTGGGAAGTAAAAATATATTTTCCTAGAATATTTAGAAGATATATGATTTTTCGGAAAAATATATATTTTCTTGAAATACATTATTTTTGGACAAAATAAGTTTATATATATTTTCTAAAGTGAGAGTTGAAAATATATTAATTTGGAGCTAAAATAGTTTTACCAAAAGAAAAATTATGAATAATTTTTCTAAGTAATATTCCTTAAGACATGTGTTTTGGAAATAAATATTGGATATTTGTTCAATATTCCGGAATAATCAAGTATGAGTATACTTAGCAAATACAAGCATACGAAAATACATGTATGAGATACTCCCATCCTTGGGAAGGAAATATGAGTATAAATACTTGAGAAGTATTAGTACAAAATATTGTTTAACAAATTATTCTAAAATTAAATATAATTTAAAGTTAAAATAATTATTATTTTAACAAATAATTATAATTTGGAATATCATTGAAGACATGAAAGAAACGTAACTCAGAAACGTTAATTCTAAGTCAAGGCACGGTCCGCTCGTCTAATAGACGTTAGTACATTGTAGGTAGTCGTGTTTGCTGACGAGATTTGAGTTACGAGTACCGAAGACGCAAAACTGTGAGTTCATGTCCCCCTTTTCTCTTAACTGCTTTCAGTTTTATTAACTTTGGGGGTGAAATACATGTTACAAAAGGATTACATACAAGTACAATTGGTATGGTTAGCCTAGGAAAGAACTATAGATCATATGAATTGGTAGGCGCATACTTGAGACCATTAATCCTCGTATAAGGACCGAGGGGCATGAGTGATAGATCTATTTGGGTGTAGCGAGCCCACACCCATGAGGACCAGGGTGAAAAGATCATTCACACTATACCACACACATCAATCTCATCGGTAACCCCCTGTTAACCCCCTGTTACCTGCACTGTCCAAAGAGCAGTGTGTGGTAGTAGGTAGGGGTTACTCGCTGTGAAGAATCCGGGTTCCTTGACCCCTTAATATATTTATATTTTGATTTCAGTCTCAGATAAGTTCTATTTCTGGAATAAAAAAAATTAAAGAAGGCGTATTAATATTAACTTGTTTGAATTGGAAACTGGCTTATTCAATGGTCAAGGCCACGGATATATCAACCTTATCATATTTACTAACGGGTCAAGTTTACCATTGTTTGTATACGCGTCATAATAAGCTACATTATTAAACAAGTCAAACTTATTAATTTTATTAACCAGGTCAAACTCATCATTATTAGGCTATAGGGTGTGGTTATGACTCTTATGACCCACCACATAGGCGACATGTCATCTATCTTTAATCCACCATTCAAAACCACTACTCTCAGACCATAGGGTATGGTTTGGGTAGTCCCTTTGGGGACTATCCGCCACGTAGGCGTTACGTCACATTCGATGAAGGACCATCCAAAAAAGACTACCCAAAGACTACCCAAGGGTGTGGTGACTACCCAATAATAAAAAACTAATCTTCATCAATTATAAAAGACATTATGTTTATGTTTAAAAGAAAAAAAAACAAAAACAAAACAAAACTTAAACCATTTTAAATATGTTATTAAGTACAGGGGCTAATTATGTAAAATTTCAAAACTTTCAAAACCAAACATGTGCCTTCATCTTCTACATAATCCGGCCGGTTTTTCCGGCGACAATTCCGGCAACTCCGGAACCTGTTTCCACGCTTTTTCGGTCCGTTTCTTTAGCGATAAACCTCATCTCCACATAAATCATATCTATTCACTCGTTTTTATCCCGAAATTTAAAATAAAGGAGAGAGAGAAGAACTACAGGGCCAACCATCAGCCAATCAATGGGCTCATCTCCAACGTCCGCAGATGGACGCCAGCGACGCAACGGAGGGAGGGGGCGGTGGGGGACGATCCCCACACCGCATGGTTTCATGGTGTGGTCATGACCCAAACCACTACCCCCTTTATTTTTTTTATTAAATGAGAGGATCGTGATAATCATGGTTTAATTCATGAGAACCACCATCAATCAAAAAAGTGGGTGATGTATCATAAAATTAATGGTACTATGTGGAAATAATATTTCAATCTGGCCCCACACCCTACAACCTCACTAAATAAGTCAAAAATATCATTTTTAGTGAACCAGAACAAATTTATATTTTTAGTATAGGGTCAAAGTTATAATTACAGTGAACATTTTGATTAAGTTTTAAGTGTATGATTTTATGAAACTCGGACTAACACGGGCATAAAACTAGTTTATGTTGATCAAAGAGGATACGTAACTCTGTCCATACTTTTCCATAAATAAAATATATAATAAACTTTTCCATCTATATCAAAACATACTTGTCTCTAAATTTTGTTATTTTTTTAAATATCTCACATCTGATTTGATATCTTTATCAGAGCCGGCTCAACCGTTTTGGTGGCCTAAGGCGAAGTAAAATTTTGTGGCCTTTTTCCCAAAAAATTTATGTAATTGAAAGTTAAACTTGAAGGGCCCAAGTGTAATTATTTAAAAGATTGTGTTAAAATTTAAAAACAAGAAAAAAAAATGGTGAACTAGGGATTCGAACTCAGGTCTCACCAACATCTATACATACACAACACCACTACACTACCAACCATCAATTTGTTGATAACCCACACCCTAAATCTTTTATAAATGGACTGTTGTTTCATCAAATTGTGGAGGCCCTATAGTTTTGATGGCCCAAGGCCCAAGCCTCATTTGGCTTACCCTTGGGCCGGCCCTGATCTTTATCTATTTCTTACTCACAAACAAGTATTTTATTATTTTTTTTCTCTTTCCTACACACTCACAATAAAAATATAAAGGATTGAATGTAAACCTCTTAGACCACATGAAGTGGGCGTTGAAAAATGGCGTGGTGGCTCTTCCACGCCGGGAACACCGCCCCATGGGTGGCGTGGAGGTGGCGTGGAGGCAATTGAGTTAGCGATGTGATGCGAGTTGATTGGTGGTTTGCGTCAGAAGGTTTGTGATTGGTGAGGTTTTTTTATTTTTATTTTATTTTTTTCTTTTTAAACTTTAACAAGAAAAGGTGAGGTTCTTTCCACGCTACTTTCTATATATTTTTTTCCACCATTAGAAGACTTCATTTGTAACCTTAACCAAGAAGAAAGGCAAAAAACCTTAACCAAGAAGAAAGGCAAAAAGTCATACCTATTGAAAAGTCATACCTGCCGACTACCATAGCCATTGAAAAATATCCTCTTTTTTATTTTTTAATGTGGCGCAGGAAAAAAAAAAGTCATATATCGCTTATTAATTTGTTTTTCTTTTAATTTAATGATCTATGGGAGCATTTACAGAGTACTGCTATATTATTATTGATCAGTCATTAAATTATCTAACTAATCATCATTAAGCATATCAAATATCTCCCTCTACTCTAGAGTTAGTTTAAATTTAAAACTCAAATAAAACTAAAAGTGGTGATGTAAACTTTAACCAAAGAGCAAGGGCCAAAAGTGAAAAATCATACCCCTACCATCACTATCAAATTTGAATAATTCAACGATCAATATTGGTTTCTTGGCAATAATATATACCACATTTAACAAGAAGTAGATTGGAAACTAACGCCTTTTCAAAATCTCCACTTTCTTGCTTTGGTTTTGAAACATACTGTTCTTGATTTCCATTAATACTTTTTGTTCTAAATTTCTAATCATGGGAGATGGAGCAGCTTCGGCCCTTGTGAAGGATGTGTTGGAGAGATTGAATTCTGTTGATATCCAAGAGTTCGGTCTACTTTGGGGGTTCAATGAGGATGTTTTGGCTCTCAAGGATGATTTCGATCGAATCGAAGTTGTTCTTCAAGATGCAGAAGAGAAACACAGCAAAGAGAAGGCTGTAGGGTTATGGCTCAAGAGTCTCAGATCAGCATCCTTGGAGGTAGAAAATGTGTTGGACGAGATCTCGACTGAAGCTTTGCTACAACGTCTAGACAAAGAAAGAGGCATCATATATAGTGTAAGCGCCTTCTTCTCCTTTGATCATAATCCACTTATGTTCCAAGTTAGGATTGCTTACAAAGTTAAAGCCATAAGAACAAAATTGGATGCCATTGCATCTAAGATATTTGAGTTAAAGTTGACCCCTTTAGGTGCCATAAGTTATGTAGATGTGGGAGTTGAAGGTCAGATGCCAGATAGGGAAACCAGCTCGCTTATACATTCTTCAATTATCGTTGGAAGAACTGATGATATGAATTTGGTAACTGGCAAGATATGTAACAAAGATGTAGGAAAACATGATAATGATGCGATTCGGGTGTATTGTATATGGGGTATGGGAGGTGTTGGAAAGACTACTCTAGCTAAACTAGTCTATAACCATGAAAGCGTGAATCAATATTTCAAGTTAAAATTTTGGAAATCTGTCTCAAAAAAGTTCCAGGTTAAAGAGATAATAAAAGAAATCATTGAATCCATAGATAAACGTAAGTGTGGACTTCCACAGCTAGATATGTTGCAAGAGTCTCTTCAGAGCAAGTTAAGGGGAAATAAATTTTTAATTGTACTAGATGATGTTTGGATAGAAGACGGTGAAAAGACTCAGTGGGACCAATTAAGTGAAACATTAAGTTGTGGGGCAGAAGGGAGCATTGTTATGATCACAACACAATCCCAGACAACTTGTCAAATGATAACTAAGGTCCCCGAGTTAGAACATGAATTGGGATGTTTATCAGAGGAGGACTCGTTGTTATTATTCAAAAAGCTTGCATTTGAAGAAGGAAGAAAGGGGGATGACATAAGCGAGCTAGAGCCTATTGGAAGGGATATAGTTGAGAAATGTAAAGGATTGCCTTTGGCAGTGAAGACTTTGGGCGGCTTAATGTGGTCGAAAAGTAGTGCAGGCGATTGGAGACGTGTGAGAGACAACAACATATGGGAGTTGCAAGAAAACAACAACTTACCTGCTTTGAAGTTATGCTATGATAACTTGCTTCCGCATGTAAAGAGGTGTTTTGTTTGTTGTTGTTTGTTTCCTAAAGGCTACAATATGGAAAAGGATGTATTGATTCCATTGTGGATGTCAAATGGTCTTATTCCACCTAGAGGAGAAATAGACTTATATGTGCTTGGGGAAGAAATTCTTAATTGTTTGGTTTGGAAGTCCTTCATTTTTAAGACCAAGGAATTATCGGGTGCTAGATATATAATTCATGATCTTATGCACGACATGGCAAGACATGTGATGGGAGATGATTGTTTAGTTATAGAGCCAGACAAACAAGTTGTAATCCCAAATGAAGCCCTTCATTTGAGTTCCTCAAGTCCAGATTTTCAGTTTTCACTCGAGGATCTAGGGAAGTTAGCATCGTTAAGGTCAATATTCATGTACGGGAAGATGAATGAAGGTAGCATTAGCCAAATTTTCAACCACGTCTATCTGAGGGTATTACACTTGTCTGGTATTTGGTTAAAGACATTGCCTGAATCAATTTGCAAACTCAAACATCTGAAATACTTGAATTTATCACATTCAAGTATAGAAGATTTACCCGACTCAATTATTTATCTCCAAAACTTGCAAGTGTTGCTTTTGTTTTCTTGTCAGAAACTACGTGAATTGCCTGAATCAATTTGTGAACTAAAACATTTGAAATACTTGAATTTATCACATTCAAGTATAGAAGTATTACCCGATTCAATAATATATCTACAAAACTTGCAAGTGTTGCTTTTGGATTCTTCTCATTTGGGTAAGTTGCCTGAAGGCCTAAGACACATGAAGAATCTTAAATGTCTGGACATTAATCATTGTTATTCACTATTGCAATTACCAATAGGAATCAAAGAACTCACTAGTCTTCGAATACTTTCGATGTTTCCTGTTGATAACAATGGTGGGGCCAAAATAGGGGAATTGGGGAATTTAAATCTTCTTGGGGGAGAATTGGAGATACGATTACTTGAGAATGTTGGAGGTTTAAGTGAGGCCAAGAGTGCCAATCTCAAATCCAAAAGAAACATGAAGGTTTTGATGTTACGTTGGTCGGGTATTCGTCATTGGGATACTAGAGGAAATATGAGAATTGCACATGATGAAGAGGTTCTCGAGGGATTAGAGCCAAATATGAGTCTCAAGGAATTGAAAATACATTTTTACATGGGAAAAACTATTTGCCCAAGTTGGATGGAGGGTTTAAGAAATTTGGTTGAAATTAGTTTTTATTATTGTAAAAACTGTGAGCATATTCCATCAATAGGGAGATTACCCAATCTTAGGGTAATTCACTTGTCGATAATGGATTCTCTGAAGTGTTTCTATGATAATGAGGAAAACATGTTAGCAGACACCAGCAATATGTTTCAGTGTTTACAAAAACTAGACATTTACAACTGTCCCAATTTGGTTTCCTTGCCCAGCAACCTTCCAAAACTCGAGGCGTTAAGATTAGTTGAGTGTGACAAATTACTTTCTCTGCCGGAGGAGATTCAAAGTTTTAAGGATCTGAATAAACTTGTGATAATCAGTTGTAAACATCTAAGTACAAGGTGTGAAAAGGAGATCGGTGTAGATTGGCCTAAAATTTCTCACATTCCGTATATCAGAACTGACTCTCCAAGGTAACCTTAATTTTCTCTTACTTTCTTTATTGCAACTACATAACTTTGTTGCATTATGCATGATTTGCTACCAAAATGGTGTTTGAATATAGCTAACAAAAGTTCATTAAATCTGTATCTTATTTAGTTACATTTGAAGCGGAGACAAGATTGGCGAATTATGGGAGATTGGCGAATTATGGGTTCAACAGCAAGCTAAATGAAATCATGGTTTCTATGAATTTGTTTCGTTTACTTTGTTTGTTTACATAAAATATTATAATTTTGTTTCGAAGCTTACCTATTAAAACATTTCATATTTTTTTAGTTTCAAATTATATATGCAATATATGTATTGGATTGTATGGCACTCTCATTCACCTAACAAACAAATTTCTTGCTAACTGTTTGATGAGATCACATTTGATTCGGTCAAAAACTATAGAAACTATAGGAATTTCAACAGGGTAAAAGCCCTTTAAATGTTAACAATGAAATATGAAACCCAAAAACTTCAAATTGAATCCTGAAACAGTAGAAGATTTATATATCAATTAATTGGTGGAGTTCTTGGTATTGAGGAGGTCAACGGTAGGTCTGTACCGTAAACTATTTTTTGACGGGTCACAATTATTCAACTATTAAAAGAGTTTTTATATCGAGACAGGCAAGGTCGGCGCTGAGCATTCGTGTACCTTGTTCGAGTTCGAAAAAATATGCCTTTAGACCTTAAAGAAATATATAATATAAACTAGTTTTTCATACAACCCAATGCCAATGGGCTAATAACTAATATAAACTATAAGAATGGTTTTGTAACTGGGACTATGTTAATGTTTGTATTATTATACCCTATTAAAAAATAAATTTACGTATACATATCAGGTTTTACTTAAAATAACGTGCCCTTCGAAATATCGGGCCCTGACAAGTCAACGAGATTTTTTTACGGGTCACGATTATTCACTATTAAAAGAGATTTTATATCGAGCCAAGTCAACGGAAGTTTTTTTACCAGGTTGCCCCCCTCTCCCCCGGATTTTCGCTGGTAGTGTTACTACCAACGAAAATTTCCAAAAGAAAATTAGTGTCAAATATTGGATTTTGAGAGTCTGGCTCCCCTGATTTGGATTCTGAGAGTCCCTCCCCTGATTTTTCGTTCATTCTCCGCCACTTGAGGTCGTCATATAGAGCCCAAAACTTATATTGAAAATATCCAAATGAACCCAAACTAAAAGGTCCAAATCAGCCCAAACAGTTTATATTTAGAGAGTAAGCTACAAAAATTAAGAATTGGGCTTGTTCATATTCGTTTTTGTAATTTTAATAAAACAAAGGAACTAACGTTGTTAAAAACAATTCCTTGCTATTCTTGGCATATACTGAAAAAAAGTTCAAATTATGTATAATAGAATATTCCTAACTGGAACAAATTATTTATAATAAAATATTCCTAATTAGCATTTTTTGGGCTTATTGAAGTGAAACCGGCCCATGTTTGTCACTGAGATGGTATGTATTATTATTTATAATAAAATATTCCTAATTAGCATTTTTTGGGCTTATTGAAGTGAAACCGGCCCATGTTTGTCACTGAGATGGTATGTATTAATAATACGAATGCTTCAAATAATTAACCCTTTTTATTACTTACACCATCCGTAATGTCTCATAAATGGTATTTTCCGTCATATCAACATCATAATGTCTTTTTAAAAAATGTGTAATGGTTAACGCCCTTAATGTCCTTTTCAATCATTGATTTCCATTTTGTTTTCTCTTCATTTGACGTTATCCTAGAAATGTACTTCTCTTTTCATGTCCCTATAATGCCCAAAGGGGTGGTGTTAGAGGCGTTATCAAACCCCTTCACGCCCCTATAATGCTCCACTACGCATGGCCGAAAGTAGGATCCAAGGTCAACAACAAATAATGTGGAAATTCTAAAAAACCAATCTGAATCATTTAGTTAATATTTAGAATTGAATGAAAATGCATAATTATAAAAGGTTAAATGATTTATCTCTTTAACTAATTATTTTTTCTACTTTCTTTTCTTAATGTATATATTCTATATAAATTCATTTGCTTTACATTATCATGATTTATCTTAGCAGTCAAGAATCTTAGATGAATACACAAATAAACGAATATTTCATATTTGTTCTTTCAGTTCACATTATTTTTGGTATAGTGTTAACATTATTTGTGAAATTACTTCTTCCTATAAAACTAAACTCATCATATAAAATAATTATAGGTAAGAGTAATAAGACGTGTTAAAATATGAAACTTTGAGTTTATACAATTTGTTGCCTGTAGTGTGGGCCTTCTTTCTTACTAGAATAAAAATAGCCTCATCCTCAACGACAAGGACCCTACCATGAATACATATATAGCAACACAAGAACCTCCAAAAAGTTAACATTCTTCATGCATTCTTCACGACTTCACTCGTACCAGGGACGGATCTAGGGGTATTTGGGGGTTCTAAGGAATCCCCTTGATTTTGAAAAAAAAAAAATTGTCGAAACCCTTGTATGATCCAAAAAAGTTAGTAAAAAATAGTAATAATCACAAGAGGAACCCTCTAAAAAAATTCATGGATCCGTCACTCACTCATACCCTATAAGCAACTTAAACGTTTGATAGTTGCTTATAGGGTTCTCATTTGTACCCTATAAGCAACTCACTCCTACCCTATAAGCAATCCCTGGAAAAAAAATTCATGGACCCTACATGCATACATATAATGCAACACAAGAACCTCCAAAAAGTTAACATTTTTCATGCATTCTTCAGGACTTCACTCGTACCAAGGGCGGATCTAGAGGGTATTTGGTTGTTCTCAGGAACCCTCTGGATTTTGAAAAAAAAAAATAGTAGAAACCCTTGTATGATCCGAAAAAAATAGTGAGAATTAGTGAGAATCTAACAAAAGGAACCCCCTGAAAATAATTCATGGATTTGCCACGCACTCATACCCTAAAAGCAACTTAAACGTTTGATAGTAAGCCTTAAAGGCCTCATGCCTACATCATATAAAACAGATTAAGCCAACCCCATGGTTGATAACCAAAAAACAGGTCACTAGAATTTGTCCGATATTTTCTACGAAAAACAAAGTTTTTTTTTTAAGAAAAAACATGAGTTGCACCCGGTAGTTGTAGTTGTAGTTGCTATTGCTACTTGCTAGTACGTAGAGAAAAAAAAAAACTTAATTATAACCCGCTACCAATAAGTTCTGGTTCAGCCAATACCAATACGAATACGAAACCTCAATGGGCTGATCATTTGTAGCCCTAGAAGGTAATTTTGTAATAATATAACTTAACGTGTGTTTCATTTGGGTCATGTATATTATACGTACACATATATTGCAAGCATATAAATACATCTGAGTACGTTGTCTTTATTTGGATTTGGAATCATCGGAAGCAAATTCTCTCAGACAAAACGAATTTTCAGAAGTCCAAGAATGAAAGTGATATATTGTTTTGTCTATCTATGAATTAAAATATGCATGGATGGGAATGGAAGAAAGACAGTTTTTTGTGTAGTGTGTGGACCTTTTCATTCAAATCTCTAAAGACAAACACTCTGCTAGGTTCCTTCAATTTCACAACCAAATTTGGGAATCCAAATGTTTAACGAATTCGTTACTTTGGAACTGTTTCCGTTCAAGAACTATTCTGTTTTTTACATTGTTTGATCTAGTTCAAAACATGAACATACTAGGGTTCATCGCTTGTAAGCAATACCATGTTATTTTCTGCTATTTAAAAAGATACAATGAAAGTATTTCACTAGCCCTAAAAATATTACTTGAGATGAAGATAGTTCAAAATATTACTTAACTAACTATTAATTAATCTTCAATATAACCTTGAACATAACAAAAGGATAAACCATATATATGTTATTAAGCAATTCCAAACATCACATATATAGGAATGGGATTTTTTTTTCAAAATAAGAAGTACAATCTTTTACAATAATGTTATTTTCCTACTCCTTAAATAATGTGTGTTGATTACTCCATTCAAGGTATATGTAAGTTAATTCTACTGCCATGCATATGGCATTAAAATAAGTGTATGGCAAAATAGGTAGAGAATCCTGTAAAAAGTGCTCAAAGTGTGAGAAGTGTATTATAACACTATATATAATACTATATAACACCATATAAACACCGTATAACAATATGTAACACCATATAATACCATATAACACTATGTAACACTATATAACATTATATAACAAATATAACACTATAGTTTGTCTGAAAGCATGTCTATGATAGCTGTATAGTGTTATATTTGTTATATAATGATATATAGTGTTACATAGTGTTATATGATATTATATGGTGTTACATATTGTTATATAGTGTTTATATGGTGTTATATAGTATTATATATAGTGTTATAATACACTTCTCACTCTTTAGGCCCTTTTTACACTATCCTTACCCTGGCAATTCATGATTTACAAAATAATTTGCACTCTCTCATGCCAATTTGCACACCGACCTAGTTCATCATATAGGTCTATACAATGTATATAGGGTTTTTGTTGATTCCAACGCCAAAACCTTTGATCAAACCTAGGACAGCGTCAAATCAGTCATATATACGATGCGTATAATGCATGTACAAGGGGCCTATACGAGGCTTATATACGCCACTTATAGGCCCTGTGTATGGATAGTTTTAGCCTTAATTATTTTTTCCAGGGATGTATATTGTTTTTTTAATATATCAAGGTGATGTGTAATTTTGTATATAACATAACTAGCTTGTATGCAACTTCTAATTGATAAAACGGTAAATAATAAGTTATAGGAGTCTAAAATATATAAATTTTATACAAAACAAGTCAAATTATAATCTGTAATCGGTGGCGAGAAGCGAAAACAAGAAGCATATTGTACTGAAACAAATTAAGGGGTGCAGTAAATACATCTAAATTGCATGGAAAAATGTCATGCATGGCATTCCACTGATTACTACAACTGCATGCCATGTCACATGCACATACCATCTCCATCAGGCCCATCACTCCTGCTCTTTTCACTCTCTTCCCCACTCTCACCTTCTGTATACTGGTAATATTAACCAGGAAAATAAATGCTATTTTAATATTTTAAAGTTGTTAAAGAATAAAGTTTTCTTTTGGAAAGATTTACCTTTTAGTTTTAAGCTCATGTGTGCTTAATATTTTAAAACTGTAAAAGAATAAAGTTTTCTTTTGGAAAGATTTACTTTTTAGTTTTAAGCTCACACATGTGTGCTTAATGGATATGGGTAATATTATGTTTTTTCATATTCATATGTATGAAAAGATATTTTGTATAAGAAATTTCGTATACACTTGACTTGATTTTAAAAGAATAAAGTTTTTTTTTTTTTTGGGAAAGATTTACTTTCTAGTTTTAAGCTGATGTATGCTTAATGGATATGGGTAATATTATGTTTTTTTCATATTTATATGTATAAAAAGATATTTTATATAAGAAATTTCGTATACACTTGATTTAAGATTTATAATAATATATATATACATATTTATAATAACATGTGTTTATGTGATTTATAATAATATATTTTTATAACAATATATGTTTTTAGAATAACATGTGTTTAATTATGTGATTTATAATAATATATTTTTATAACAATATATGTTTAAGTAAAACAAAGTTTTTTTTATACCACATAAGATATGATATACCTAAAGCATGTTCTTGCTAGATTTTTTTATACCACATAAGATATGATATACCTAAAGCATGTTCTTGCTAAATACGATATTAAGTAGGTTATATAAGATTTTTTTTTTTTTTTTAAAGTAAACTTCATTAGGAACAGACGAATCTATAAAACAAGGAACGCCCCATAATTACAACATATACAGCGGGTACTTTACCCAATCATCCCAAACAATATCCTTAAATCTAGATCGATGTTTAAGCCAAAAGAAACATAAAGCCTTAACTGTCGCGACAATCTCCACCACTTGGGACTTAGAATTTTGGAAAATCTTCTTATTACGTTCATTCCAAATCAACCAACAGGTCGCCATGGTAATACCCCTTAAAACCTTCTTTTCCCACTTAGACTTATTGTAAAAATAATCCATCCGCAAAAGATCTTGAACCGAATCCACTCCCAAACCAAAAATTCTGCACCAACTCAAAATCTTGCTCCAAACCCCAAATGAGAAACCACAACTCACTATAATATGGATACTACTTTCCTGCACCGTTTCACAGAATGGGCAAGACAAGTCCGGAATATTCAACATTATTTTAAACAACGCCTCACAGGTCGGAAGTCGGTCTAACTCCAAGCGCCAAATAAAAATGTTAATCTTTAACGGAATCCAGGATTTCCACTTCAAGAACTGAACCGGAACCTCATAACGCTTCGTCCGTGACCATCTTTTCACCGCAGCAACCGGAACCTCTTTCTCCAAGCGCCAAATAAAAATGTTAATATTCAACTTTCTTTTAAACAACGCCTCACGGGTCGGAAGTAGGTTATATAAGATTCCCGTGGGGATGAAGAGGTGAATTGTATTTAGAAAAAAAAAATTAACTTCATTTGAAGGAAGAGTTTTTAACATAGTAAATCTTTATTTTTCTTTTCATTTCCGTCAAACTCGGGAACACGGTAGTTAGTTAAATCTTTTCTTTCCACTCCCTTTCTTTTCTCTCCTTAATTCATTTTCTCTTCTTTTCTTTCGTTTATTAAACTTCGGAACGCAGTGTTTTTCTGCATCATTGTTTTTCAATCAATTCTTTTACAAAAAAAAAACCTAATTTACTAAACATGTCTCTTATGTTACACATATCTCTGTCGTTGCACACCTCCATTGCTTCCATCAATGATGTCGGACCCAAAACCCGTACCGTCACTAGAAACCGTAACGTCAATCAAGGGATTTAAAGGTCTTGATGTCGTGTATGCGGGTTAGGGTTCAGTTCAGTTGGGGTTCAAATGTGAAAAGACGACGGCGGATGGAGTCATTATTGCGATTCCGTGAAGTTGGGATTCTAGTCAAGGTATCCTATGTTCTTGCGTAGATCTGAGAACACATAGATTAGTACCAACGGTTTGTGTCACACCCCAACCGATGGCGGAAACATCGGAGTGAGACGAAGAAAGATTGCTCATCACACATAACGCTAATTGTGACAATAGAATTAAAAATAAATTGATTTCATTCATAATAAAATGTTACAATACATGAAAGTTGAAATACCACATGTTAAATACAAGAAAACAATACAACAACAACTATGAAATTTATACAACGTATTTGACCTAAGACGTCTAAATGTGTATCTAAGCATCAACACTATTTCAGTTTCAAAGCATCGTCATTCTCAACCTGTAACATGTTTAAAATAAAGTTCAATGCAAAAGTAAAGGCGAGTATACAAGTTTTCATACATAGCATAATAGATAAGTTTCAAACAATTCCATGTAGCAAGCTCTTGATACAACATAAACAATAAAATCGGCATGTGTTCGACTGTGACAACCGTCAAAAATCCAGGTATCCGTACAATTAATTAACCATGATTAATGCTTAATGACTGTGCTGAATTACAATTAATTGCTCTCTGATTACTGCATCATACTTACATATGCATCACATTTCGTAATGTCACATCATTTGTACATACAAACTTTATTAACATAAACGATGCACAAAGAACAGCTAGCACAGTTAGCGGATAACTTAGAAAAATGCTTACGAAGTTCAATACATAGACGGACAGTGTTTTGAGACCCCGTATGGGCCAGAGACAAGGTACTACACTAGTATAGTGTGTAGGAAAGTGAGGATCACATAACTGCTTCACTAGGTGATAGTTTAAGTGCAGGAAAGTGCCTAAAACCCACTTAAAGAGCTGAATTCAGCATTTTTTAGCAAAAATCAGCATTTTAACAAGTTTGTACCATGCAAAAACATGACTAAATGGTCCTGAATGCTTTCCTAAGTGCCAGGAATTAAAAGTGTCACAAAAGGGTACATAAAGATCACTAAACAAAATAGTTTGACACTTTAACGAACCGGTATCTAACCGAACGACCGGACACTACCCGAAACACCAAAATTATACTAGAAGCATTGTTTTATTATTTCTGGGCTAGTTATGATCCCCGAACACCCTAACACACTATATAACACATCATATGCATAACACCTAAACATCACACTTAGAATCTAACCATCAAACTAAACTTACCATTGAAACCCAACCCATACCCCCCCCCTTTCCAATTGACGGTCACAAGTGGGTCCCCCACTTGTGATTTCCTTTTATCTTATAAGATTTGTAAAGTGATTTGTTGTGCACTTAGTAGACACATGATCCAATGGATAAAGGATTAACATGGTTATAAGAAGATTATATGCTCATTATCTCACACACACAAACACACAGCACTCCATCTCCTTCCTCCCTTCCTCTTTTTGGCCGAGAACAAGCAACAACATCACCACCATCATCATCTCACTTCCATCCAATCCAAGTTCATCACAAGGTGTTAGAAGGTGTCTAAGGAAGTGTGGAGCTTGTGGATCTTGAAGGACCTCTCCCAATTGCTTTTATCCATCACATTTGTCATCTTCATCTTCTAGTGTTCTTCCCTAGCCCTTGTGCTAGTAGTAAGCTCCTTGTAACTTGATTTTACTTCATATTTTGATGATTAAAAGATGATGAACATTGTTAATCTTGATGAACACTAAAGAACATAATCATGAAACTTTAACATAAGCTTAATAACATAAGAATACTTGTTGATTAGTGATGATTTGCTTCTTGATGATTGATAATTTGTGTTAGTGATGTTAGACATCATAAGAAACCTACTAGATTGTGATTAAACACATGATCTAGTAAGTTAAGGTGGTGATCTTGTGAAAGACCAAGATCATCATGCTTTATGTTTTCATGAACTTGAAGTGATAATGATTTTATGAATAATGAAGTATGTAATATGTTACTAGTCATAAACTTGGATGACTTCAAAAACTAGTTTTCTCAAGAAACTAAGTTAAATCACAAGATTTACATAAACATTGTTTTTAAAGAAACTAACTATGTTTCTTGTGGTGAAACAAGTATAAGAATACATTGTTTACAAGAAAAATTCAAAAGAATGATTTTTGGAAAAATCATCTAGTAAGTTGTAAACACCTAAATCTTTTAAGAATGAGATTTTTAAAGAAGTAAATACATTTTAAAGGGTAACTAAACCTACTAAAAGCCCTAGTAAGTTACTACAAATTTTTATGAAAGTTCAAGTTCATGATTAGTATGTAAATAGCATTGTTTTGGCACTTGGTAAGTGTAAGTTGTCTAAGATTGTTTATTGATTGTTTGTGATGATTTTTAAAAAGAAAATGATATGCTTTGATAGCATGGACACCTCCATTTTTAGAGGAAACTATGGCAAAATTTTCTAAAAATATAAACACTTAAAAAGATATTTTCAAACCAATAACATATATGTGTATTACAAAAAAAATTATCTATTCCATGAGTAATATGTCGGAATTTCCAACACACATCCTACGGAATCAATTTAGAAATAACATATATTTTTATAAAATAATAAAATTTATATTTTAATATCATTAATTTTGTTTATTATGAATATTTGTTTACGATGAATTGGATTCCTACGCATTTCCTACTAATCGTTAAAATAAAAACGAATTCCGTCGAAAACTTCCGACACATTTCTTACGCATACCGATTCCTACGGATTTCTGACTAATAGTTAAAATGAAAACGAATTCCGTCGGAAATCCGTGGGAAATTTCTGACACTTTTCCTACGCATAACAATTTGTGGCTTTTTTGTCGCTTTTTTTGTCACAAAACTAAGACCCTTTCTTGTTCATCGGAATTTCATGGGAAAAGTGTCGGCATTTTCGTTCGTAGGAAATGTGTAGGAAATTTTGGTAGGAATAGTAGTAGTTTTCTAGTAGTGCTTGCCATAGATTTTCTTACAAAAATAAAAATATTGGAGGTTGGTTTTATAAATAAAAATGGATAAATATGTATTTAGAATATATATTTACATTAAAGACATATTGTGTGTGATTATTTGTATACTTTATGTATTAGTTATATTATTTTAGGATTTAAAATAATATGACTTAACAAATACCAAGAAATTTACAATCCAAAATAATACCAAAAATCACAAGGAATAAATATATAAGTTACACACATAATATTGTGAAACCGAACGCCAGAACGTAACTTACAAAATATTCCGGAAAATACCGTTATAAATATATTTTTGGTAAATGATATTTTGGATACAAGAGATGAAAATATAATTTTTGTAAATATTACCAAGTTATATCATATTTTCGACAAAGACAAAATATATTATTTTTGGGAAGTAAAAATATATTTTCCTAGAATATTTAGAAGATATATGATTTTTTGGAAAAATATATATTTTCTTGAAATACATTATTTTTGGACAAAATAAGTTTATATATATTTTCTAAAGTGAGAGTTGAAAATATATTAATTTGGAGCTAAAAATAGTTTTACCAAAAGAAAAATTATGAATAATTTTTCTAAGTAATATTCCTTAAAACATGTGTTTTGGAAATAAATATTGGATATTTGTTCAATATTCCGGAATAATCAAGTATGAGTATACTTAGCAAATACAAGCATACGAAAATACATGTATGAGATACTCCCATCCTTGGGAAGGAAATATGAGTATAAATACTTGAGAAGTATTAGTACAAAATATTGTTTAACAAATTGTTCTAAAATTAAATATAATTTAAAGTTAAAATAATTATTATTTTAACAAATAATTATAATTTGGAATATCATTGAAGACATGAAAGAAACGTAACTCAGAAACGTTAATTCTAAGTCAAGGCACGGTCCGCTCGTCTAATAGACGTTAGTACATTGTAGGTAGTCGTGTTTGCTGACGAGATTTGAGTTACGAGTACCGAAGACGCAAAACTGTGAGTTCATGTCCCCCTTTTCTCTTAACTGCTTTCAGTTTTATTAACTTCGGGGGTGAAATACATGTTACAAAAGGATTACATACAAGTACAATTGGTATGGTTAGCCTAGGAAAGAACCATAGATCATATGAATTGGTAGGCGCATACTTGAGACCATTAATCCTTGTATAAGGACCGAGGGGCATGAGTGATAGATCTATTTGGGTGTAGCGAGCCCACACCCATGAGGACCAGGGTGGCCCATAGGGTGACTATGTCTTCCAACCGGAAGCCCGGTACAAATTTGCTAGGTTTGAGCCTTCCTACGCCGTCACACATATCAGTGGTCTTGCAAACCATTGGTGATCTTTTCCTTGTTTGCTTTCATACTGGGATTTACATACATACATACATACACTGTTTACAAAGTTTTATACATACATATACAAAACACATGAACTCGCTCAACTTTTGTTGATGTTTTCAAATTACATGTATTTCAGGGAACTAAGTGGATCTGGCAGGTGTTTGCATGTTCTCAAGCTGCGTTATAAATAAAAAATGTCATCCAAGTCATTAGGGTTTAGGAGATGTATCTTAATCCTGGACGAGATACATGGTTCTAAACTCGGGTTTGTTTAAGATCTTTTGTCGAGTCTTAGTGAACTTTTTAAAACTTGTTGTGGTTTGTAATTGGAATTTCGTGTCGATGTTTCAAACAATTATGTTGTGTTATTTTCAAAACTTAATTTATGGATGAACATCTACTGGTTTTTATCATATAGCGTTGTTATGATTAAATGCTATGGTATTAAGAAAGTCACACCAATAATCACGCTTCCGCAAAAGTCAGGGTGTGACATCGACAAATCAACCCAATGATGAAACGCAATAAGCTCATGACATAACCTCAAGTTTACGGGTGGTGCGTTAATCCTATAGCGCTATATATGTCACGTATAGGCTCATACGAAGTTAATGATAGGTATAACACAAGACGAATAACCCCAGGTTTAAAATATCAAGTAATCAAGTAGGCATGCATGTATAAGGAATGTTTGTGCATTTAAGGATAAAGTTTATGTTTAAGTTTGTATGTTAACATGTTACACCCCAAAATGTGATTAAACGAAAAGGGGGTTTGAATATACTCACAAAATTGCTAAGTCTTCCGATTATCCAAGTGTTGACGAGTGTATGAGATTGGGAGGACGAATGCATAAGGGTTAAAGTTCAAGGTATGTTTAGAGTCGAGATTTGGAATTTAAAAAGGAATATGGAAAGTACATATGAGAAATTAACCATCTAATCACATAAACTCATTCTTGACACTATGAAACTCAAATGAGTCTAACCTACTATTTTGACAAATAACCATTAGGTTATCATCAAAAGTCTGGTTAACATAAGTATTATATACATTATATAGGTTATATTATAGGTTTTAAGTCCAATATTACCACAAGAATGTCATAGAAGTCATGTAGGAGGTAGGAAGATAAATCTTCCATTTAGGTACCTCTTGTGTTTCACCAATGCACAAGTTGTCATAGACAACAAGGATGGTCATGAATACATACAATAAGGAATGGAAATACATACTATCTAACTAAGAAAATATCAAGTGATGTGTGGATTGAAGGTAAGATAGCCCAAGCTATCCAAATAATCACACAACTTCAAGCTTTAAGCTTGTTCATCACTTGTGGGTAAAACCCTTATCAAAACAGAATGTTTATGAGGTTTTAACCTCTGATTTTGAGTGTCACAACCTTGTTCTTAAGCCCAACTAACCGTAGAATTGATTATGAACATAAGAATGTGTATAAGAAACCTCAAGTTAAGTGAGTTAATCAAGTGTTTAATCAAAACAGAAAGTTTGGAGCCTTATTTGATGATGTTCCAGCCTTGGTTTTCCATGGAATACCTGTTGGAAACATACCTAAGGTTGTTCCAAGTAATTAGAAAGAAGAATCAAAGAAAAAGGTTAAGAAATGAGGAAGTTATGCTTGTTTTTGTGAGTTGTAGTGAATCTGTCCACTCCTGTTTGCAGCTGCGTTTTAGAGTGATTTGAGAGTGTTATGAGTAAGTTGTAAAGTGGAAAAAGCATGGAGGAGTGTTGGGTTTTATAGGGGATAGATTAGGGTTGGGTTGTTGAGCTTTAAATGTAGAAAACACACTTAAAAACACAACTAAACCCACAAAATGCCCAATCTCGAGCGAGCTGGTGGACTGACTTCGGATCCTGGAGACTCGCGGGCCGCGAAGGCAAGGCCCAGGTGGGTCGCTGGCCGCAAGCCGGTGTAGTACTAGTTTCAAGTTTGATTTTATTACAATTAGCCTCCCTCAAGTCCCATATATATGGGTTTTAGGTTGCTTTAAGGGCATGTTATGACATATAAGCATGTTATAAGGGTTTGTTATGTATGAACAACATAAAACAAGTATCATAAAGTATAACTTAGCATACATATGTCGTAAACAGGTATCAAACATGTACGAATTGAATATATAAGACAAGTATTTGTGTGTTTATCATGTATTTACAAGAATCACGGAGAATGAATCAAAGTATAATGAATCAAAATTACATAAGTATGAATGACTAATAGGGTGTAATTTGAGATAAAACGATGGATTTTACTACGATTTAAGCCTTGGATTTACGATGATACGACAAAATACGATTATGAGAGGAATAGGTTTCCAAGAATAGATTTACAAGATACGCTTTCTAAGTTAGGAAGATTATGAAAAAGCGGAGCGTTACAGTTTGGTAAACTGTGACCCTATTGTTTCGTCTTTCCGGCGATCGAAAAAGTTTCCGGTTGTTAGTAATATTGAGCATGTTGTCGACCAGATGAATTAGCCCATTTGTTGTGGATATGTATGAATTTTATTGTGTAAATGTTGAAAGTGAAATTAGGGTCTGACGGTGATGATTGTTGGAATTGATTAAGGTTTGGGGGTGATGACGATAGTGGCCAGATAAATGGTTGGTGGTGACGGTGGGTTTCTATGGAGAAGGTGTTGTAAGGTAAGTGGCAGTGGTGGTGGTTTCTTTTAGGTATGGAGTTTTCTAATTAAACAATGAAAAATTAAAGAAATATGCAAAGTAACCAAAATTCCCCGACGTTAATTGATTTTTCTGGATGAACTTAGTAGGTTGAATGAAAATGACAAAAATTGGAAACCTCAAAGACATAGAAAGAAAAAATTATTTGGACTAAAGTAGTATTTTGAGTCAAAACTCTGGGACTAAAATAGCAATTTACTGTATATTAGTGAACAAGTCCACCACCTGTATTTTTTTATACAAATGAGTGAATTTCAAGGATTGTCCTTTATTTATATACCCATTTTCAGGCGCTATCCTTTATGTTCAAAATTGACGAGTTTTGTCCTTTATGTTTTCATATCATACACGTTTTGTCCTTTAGGCCTAACCCAGTTAGTTTTTTCAGTTAAATTTGGTCATGTGCTTTGCACATGAGGGCATTTTTGTCAATTCAAAGGTTGCAGAAGCTTTGAGTTGTAAATCTACCGTTGAACTTACCTTTGAATTGACAAAAATGCCCTCATGTGGAAAGCATATGACTAAATTTAACTGAAAAAACTAACTGGGTTAGGCCTAAAGGACAAAACGTGTATGATATGAAAACATGAAGGACAAAACTCGTCAATTTTGAACATAAAGGACAACGCCTGAAAATAGGTATAAAGATAAAGGACAATTCTTGAAATTCACTCTATACAAATTGATAGTTCCAATATATTTTGCTTCTTAGCCAACCAAGACGATATGAATTTTACCACGTGTCTAGGATCGCTATTCTGCTATTACTTAAAACACAATGTCGGTGGCAATGGCCACCGACATTCACGTGACATTTCCCGTTTTCACCCATACTTTGAGTAAAATACGTTTTGGCCCATTGCTTTTAGTTTTGTTAAATTGCGTTTTGAGTCTATTTTGACATTTCCTCTTTTCACCCATACTTTGAGTAAAATACATTTTGGCCCCCTTGCTTTTAGTTTTGTTAAATTGCGTTTTGAGTCTCTTTCCTTTGCAAGTTAAACTTCAATTTTCACCCATACTTTGAGTGAAATACATTTTGGCCCTTTGCTTTTAGTTTTGTTAAATTGTGTTTTGAGTCCATTTCCTTTCCAAGTTAAACTTCAATTACACTGCAATGTTAGACCATTGAGGTTTAATCTCAAAAGTTTAAAATGTTTCAACTTTATCGTTGTACCATATATAGTATACATCTTTAACTTATTGTTTTCTTTAAATATTTTCGTTCGCTAATTTCTTTTTTAAAGAACTAAACATTTGGATTCAACCATACATTGAGTTGAACCGAGTACGTCAAGCCATGTGCTTTCATATGGTTTTCATTCGCTATTTGCAACATGCCCACGACGCATCGCCCGTGGGTTGTATTATGAATATTAAAATTTTTGTGTCGGTATAAATTCGAGTTGGTATACGTTTCGATGTAAACTTTTTTGGGGAACAAGCAGCTCAAATATAATATGTTTTTTTATTATTTTATGTACATTTTCAATTCTACGTTTCGACCCCACCGCAACACGCTAAGGGTAAAAAAAATTCCATTCATATGAATATCACTTTTGATTACACATTTTATGTTTTTTGTAGGTTTCCTATTTATGAGTCGGGTCACATATAAATACGATATACTTTACATTTTTATCCAGCTACAATGCTATTGAGTCAATTTGGATACGTCAAAATGTGCGTTTTCATATGTTTAACGCATTATAGAACGCTTTCAACTAATCTATTCGATGTTTGCAATGTACTCGTGCCGCAATGCTCACGAATCTAATTACTAGTATATTTGTAATACCGTACGATAATCATGAACTCTAAATACGACACGAATAAGTCTTACTTTCTTTTTAATGTTGTTTATACTTTTTTTATTAATTCATATGACTACTATCTTTCTATTGACTAAACATATAGTCTTTGGTGATTCTTCGAATGTTATTATAGCAGTCATATTGAAACCTCTAAATCTATTTATATTATTTAATCAAAAAATATATTTTTTCTCTAACTTATATTTATTTTTTAAAAACCTTTCACGTCTATCTTACTTACAAACACTTATTTTATTATTTCTTTCTCTTACCTATACACTCACAATAAAAATATAAAGGCTTGCATATGAGCCTCTAAATATAGAGACGTGCTTTAGTTTCTATATAATTTTCTCTACTATAGTCAATAGAGATTCCATTGTAGTCAGGTTTTTGTTGTTTCCTTTAATTCTTTCTCTATATTATATAGAAAGTGTTATTATATAGATTCCAATGTGAATGCTCTATAAACCGAAATTTTCCAAAGAGAACTATGTAAACATAACAGTTTGTTTCTGAACTTAAAAACGAAAAAAAAACATGTGACGTTCTAATAGATTGCAAGAACTTAAAAACGTCAAAAGCGTGTATAATCCATTTTAAAATCATCTTTATAATATATTACTTAATTATATATAGGGTTAGGATCGTGTGAGAAGAACTAGGCTAATTGAGAAACTTGAGAAGCATTCTGGACCACACATTTTCCTTAAGATTTTCGTAATATACACATATGTATAGTTTAAAATTGACTATATACACATGTGTATAATTCAAAGTTTGACAATATACATGTATGTATATAGTTGATTGCCAATGATCTCTAGATCAAGTGGTGGAGGGTTTGTGCATTTTTCTTGAGAGATGCAGGTTCGACTCTACTTGGTGCAGAGTGAGGCATTGGTGGGCAATGATAGGAGACCCATGGAAACATGGGTTGGTTCCTTGAGCCAAACGGGTTTTACCGGTAATTTCACCGTCGTGCCTACGGGCGGGTGGGTTACAGGGTTTTCCCTGAAATTGGTGGTGGACTCGGGTTACTCTCGGAGTACTCCGTTTGTCCAGTGGGTACCCTTAGAGTGCTCGGGATTGAGTTTGTTGGTCGTTCAAAAAAAATGTATATAGTTGATTTTAAACTATGCATATATGTATATTACGAAAAGTTTAAGGAAATATGTGGTCTAGAATATTTCTCAAGTTTCTCAAATATTTAGAATCCTAACCCTCCTTAATTAATTTACGAATCTAATACTTATATAAGAAAACGAAAAGATGTATTTATAATTCCAATATTGTCAGAATTCTCAACGTTAGGGGTATAGTGAATTAGTGGGTCGCCACAAATGTTACATGCATGCGATAGTAATTTATTCCTTATACACACTACGTAACATAAAACCTTTCACATTGCATTTCTAGAAATGAATAATATAGCATTTACTTTTTACTTTTTACAGGGAGATTTTTTTTTAAACGGCCAAAGAAAATTTATTGATAATACAACCACACCGGTTAACAACTTGTTAAACGCAGTGGCGGATTCAGAAATTTTTTTACGGGGTTCCTTTTGGTAAATTCTCAATAATTTTTCTAAATCATATACGGTTTCCGCTAATTTTTTCCTTTTTTTTTCTAAACTGAGAGGGTTCCCGGGAACCCCAAAACACCCTTGGATCCGCCCCTGGTTAAACGTACGGCATGGGTACAACCACCAAACAAATATAAAACAAGATGCTACACGCCGATAGACACCACATTAAAATTGCACCAATCCTCCCACGAAAAGGGTTAACCATTTCGCCCTATTCTTTATCCAAAGATAACCGTAAGCCATTATTTCCTCCTTCATCGTTGTGAAAATTCGGTTGAATGTGACGAAAAGCTGCCTCGTTGCGAGTCTTCCTCAGGACCCAAATTGCTACTTGAATGATCAACAAAATAATTCTCCACCATTTTGCCGACCCGTGATTAATGTTTGGAACATGCAACAGATCCTTCAGTTCTAGTATAATAAATGGTTTAACTTTGCATCATTCAACCACAAAATCCCAAACCTGCTGTGCTAAAGCACACCCCACAAACAAATGACAAGTTGACTCATCAACCTCATGACACATTTTACATAGGGGTGCTAAACGGGCTGGGTTCGCAGGTTAACGGGTTTAACCCGACCCGAACATTTGATTATTTTTATGTAATTTACTCTAAACTTCTAAAACCACACTTAAAATATAATAACATTAAAAATTATAAATTACCACAAAACACATATTCCCATAATTCCTTTTAAATAAGTTGTCTAAAAAAGAAATTTCAATAAAACAATTATAAAAAAAAGGAAATTGGCGCCCAAAGACTTTGACGAATTTGTTTCTTGCTTCGAATTAACCAAACCCGCAAATCACATTAGACCATGTGTAGTGGAAGACAGAAATAAAACACTCACCCTTGGGCGTTTTGCGTCATGTGGCAGTCTAGTCAGCAATGGGACATTATGAGGCGTTTTTTTTTTCTAAAATGGGTGTAGTGGGGATGTAAGCATTGTGAGGCATTATGTTAAGAGGGTTGTAATAGAATTAAATAAAAAAAACCATCAAAAAAAGGTATTGGCCAAACAAAAAGAAGAGTAGTTGTGATTGACCAAAGATCATGAACATGGGGCGTTGAGAAAAGAACGTTGTGTGCACATGTTTTTAAAAAAAAACGCCCATGGGGGGAGGTAATTGGGCATTTAGGGGCGTTTTTTTTTTTTTGGTAAAACACACAAAAACCTCCCACTACGGATGGTCTTATTAAATTCAGAGTTATCCACTCTGAATTACCAATGGAATTTGCTCATATTTAAAAGTCAACGTGGTCTCCCCCGCGCCATGCGGAGGAGATGGTAAAGTCCCCGCGCGACACGCAGTGAATTCTAGTTTCGCGAAAAAAATGTTTTCTTTAACGTTTTTCAACTGATTAACCTACTTTTAATCGTTGTATGTCCAGTTATCACGTTAAATCGTATAAAATTTCCTTTCGTAAGTTATGTAAGTAGGATTTACTTCCATGAATTAAATACGGGGTTTTAAAGACTGAAAGAGACCTGCAGGTAAAGATAAAGTAAAGTTGAGATTTCCGGATATCACGGAAAGTGACGTAAAGTAGATATCTACAGATACCATGGAATGAAAGGTGATTATCCATGAACATCACAAATGTAAGATGAATGTCTATGAACATCACAGATAATACTTGGAGCCTAAGGACTCCAAGGGAAGTAAAAGTGGAGTGTAAGGACTTCACGGGTAATAATGGGGTTTAAGTATTTCATAATCTAAGGCTAATAATTGGATTACAAGTGTTAATAGTTGTCAGACATGTGTAAGTATTAAGTACACAGAAGTACATTGTCCATACCTGTCAGTATACACGAAGAGCCACCTACTTACTTATTAAGTACGCAGGTCTCTGGAAAAGTGTTTTAAGTGTTTGTAAATTGTAGACTTGGAATATGGATGTATGTAAGTATGTACAAACCCATATAGGGATATTTAACGAAAGAGATGATAATACATAAAAAAAAATGTTTATGTACGGTTATGATAATGGCGTTAAGCTACTATGTAAGTGAATTACGCAAATAAAAAGGGAGGAATCAGAATGATAACATGTAATGATAATATTTGAGAATGATAACTTTAAGTGTAGGGACTTCAAGGGTGTAAACATGAAGTGTCCAAATTTCATGGATAATAACATTGATGTCTAAGGACTTCATGAAAATGATCGTGAGGATAAATACCTCTTAAGTGATTAGCTTGAATCCTTAAGCTTCACAAGTGTCAAGTAAGATTTAATTCCCATAGATTGTAATGTACAAAACCATTGTTAAGTAATTTGATATGATTGAAAAGTTAATTGGTAACCGTTTTTAAAACGTAAAAATACTTGGAGATGGACTAAAATGTGAACAAAAAGTTAATTAATGGTAGAGGAATTAAGAGGTGTTACCTTAATTGAAATAATGAATGGACTAGAGGTTGAGTAACCTAATATAAAGGAAGGGGCTCGCGTTAAAACTCGTGTTTAATATGGGACATGCAATTTAAATACGTTTAAATAGATATGTTATAGGTGCTTCGGTGTAACACCTCGAAAATTTATGTCCAATAATGTATCGACACGTGTCATGAGCTTTAAACGTGTAAAAGATTACTTTAGAGGGACTAAAGTTGACAAATAGAGAAAGTATGTGAATAAAAGGTTTCAAAGTGTCAACAATGAATAAATATACTTCACAATAGCCCTACATGATGTTTATACCTTTAAACTAATAAATCATGGATCATACGAAGCTAATTGTGAAAGAAAGTGAGGAATTACAAACTACAGGGGTTAAATGTGTCAACATGTTTAAAGTATACCTCTGAGTGATCTTTTAGCAAACCCGAAGCTTTGTAATGATTAATTATACTCACGAGAATAAGTGATAAAAATTTCACAAAGTTTCGTTAAAGTATGAGAAAGTTATGACAATATTCGTATACGAGGGGTTAAAAGCGTCAACGTTGAAATTTAAGGCTTTTCGAGTGATCACAAAGTTAACCAAGGACTTAAACAAGTTTGTTTATAACTTAGGGTCCTTAGAAATCAAGTTGGAGGGTTAAAAGTGCAAAATAATAAGTTAAAACCACTATTTAAGGTCCAGGGGTTAAATCTGCCAAGTTTTGAAACTTGTTTGGCTGGTTACCCACATGCTGACGTAGCGCCACCAGCAACCCCCTCTGCCGTCGCGCTACGCGACGGCCTTAGCTGGTCAGAATTCATGCACAGGTGCGAGTTCAGCAAGTTAAACCGACTTAGAAACCTTGTATTCGATTCTAGGGGCTTGTTTGATGGTTTTCCCATGCCTAGGGACACCTGGAAGTGATCAAGGAACATCTATAGGCTATTGTGGCATGATCTTGATGAATCAAACTCACTATATAAGAACCCACTTGTTGCACCATTTGATCATTCACTTGCAAACCTTCACAACTCTTCTTCTGGAGATTTTTGGAGCTCAAGCACCCTTCCTAGTGACCATTAGTCGTGCATAGGACCTTGATTAGGAGCCCAGTAAAAGCTACGTGCACTTGCTGTATTTGATTTATACTTTGCTCAGGTAAATACTCTTAACTTATTTTCCCTATACGGGCTTGGGATACGGTACTATAAAAGTACCGCTTGGTCGGGTGTGTAGTCATTTAAATCGGATTGTGATTGATGTATTTACATAACTCGTTTTAATCTGTATTATTTGGTGTATGGCCTTTGGGGGTTAAATGACCATGTCCCGGATATCCTTGGCATCATTCAAAGAAATGGCCACGACCTAAGCACGGGGTGTAGGCGTACACCTGACAGTTGCATTATGTAAAAACTGGTAATCCATTTAAAGGAATCAACCTTGTGGGCATTATACCTGTGGCGTGTCAGTTAATCTTGTCCGGCCCTACAAACCGGCCCTAATGGACGACAAATAAGTAAAACTGTATACAAGATTATTTTTAAATAATTGTCCCAAGTTATAAAAATATTTTTGCCTAAGTGCATTCAAATTAATTTTCAAACTCTTTTCAAAATGAGTCAGTTAAGTTGTATTTACCAGTGTAAACTGACGTATTTTCCAAAAAGGCTAAGTGCAGGTACTAGACGAAATAGGCTAGCTACTCCAGGCATCATTACTCAAGTCTCGCAAGCTTTAGATGCCTTTAAAGTCTGTTGAACAATTTCCTTTTTCATTTGATCCGCCTCTGGATCATTTTCAACTATCTTGTGATACTTAATTTACAATTTATTCGGTTGAAATGAATCTATCTTTTTGTCACACCTCTAATTTCCACGTGTCACCGGTGGGCCCGGTGGGGGAGTATCGTGACGCAATTGATATCATCATAGTCAAACAACACAAATTATAATGCACAGCGGAAGCAAAAAGATAGATTTATTCCAACCAAATGATTATTGTAATATTTAGGTATCACAATGTAGTTGAAATAGATCCACAGGCGGATCAAAATAAAAAAGGAGAATTGTTCAACAGACTTATTGCATCCAAGCTTGCGAGACTCTAAACGATGCTAAGGAGAGGCCAGCCTATTACGTGTAGAACCTGCACTTAATCTTTTTGAGGAAAATACGTCAGTTTACACTGGTAAATACAATTTAACTGGCTCATTTTGAAAACGTTTTAAAAAATCATTTGAATGCACATGGCACAAAACTTTTTATAACTTAGGATAATTAATCAAATTTAAACTTGTAAAAGAATTACATGTTTGTTATGCGTTTAGTCGCCCGGTTCGTGCCAGGTTTAAGATTAATAGACACACCACATAGTATAAATCCGCGGCGGTTTATAAAACTCATTTTATAGCCTAAGAGGGTAAAACTGGCAATAACCGAAATAAGCTTAAAACTTTAAGTTATGCTCTGCCTAAAAATAAATAAAAATCCCCAAAAATCCCAAAATATTATTATATATCAGTGGGTATAAAGTTTGATATTAAAATTTGGGTTTAGATATGCTATATGCTAATTACGCTAGTTAATTACTAAGAATGCTTTCAATTACGCTAATGAGCATAACTCTTAATCTAGACCTCAAACTGATGTCAAATTTTGGGTACAAACTTATAAATCAGTAACTAAGATGTCTACTCTTTTATATTTTCAAAAAAAAATCATATTTTAAGGTCATTTGGGCATAATGGTCAACATATGAGCATTTAACGGAAACTTGCATAATAATTAGACAACTAGTGAACCAAGTCGTATAAACACAGAGGGTTATACTAACATGTAACTGGTCCAAAATAAGCTCTAAGGCAATCCTAAACTTGGCTTAGACGGGTCAGAACTGAAAGTCAAAGCGAAAGTCAAACTATGCGACTTTCGGTTCCAAACCGGGTCTAAACTGAAAATTGTCAAGTTGAGCATATTTAGACATGCTCTTACATCAATTACCAAGTTATATTAGTGATCAAACAGGTTGCATATATCCTACATTGCTAATTATGCATTAATATTGAATAAAGCGTCCTGTTGACTTTTTAAAGGAAGCTTTGACTCGACAATTTGCATAGTTAAAGTGGGAATCTGGAAATACCCTTTTAAGGGTTTGCTACCCACATAATTACCTACTTATAGGTATTTTTAATTCGAGATTTGGCTGAGTAATTACTGTTTAATCTCGAAGTCAAACCTTAATTACGACGGTTTGACTCTTAACTAATTAATTAAGCTAAACCGGATTAAGGGAGGTTAAGGACACTTACAAGAGTCCTAAGTATGCTTATGGAGCCTAAGAAGAGTTGGTTGCTGTCCAGGAGCTCCAGAGAAGTGTCTTGAGTGAAAGTGAAAGTGAAAGTGAAAATGAGCAAGTCCAATGTCACAACTTCAAGTCCTTATATAGTGAACTAGGGAGCTCAAGATCAAGCCAAGATAGTCTATGAGGGTTACAAGATCATCCCAGGTGTCCCTAAGATGCTATATACTGCCTATAATGCCCCTGATTTCGAAAACCATATTACTAAGGCGGTGCAACAGGCTGAACAGGCAGCTGTCCAAAACTTGCTGTCAGCAACAGGCTTACGGACCGTAAGCCTAAGCTCTTGCAGTCCGTATGCTTCTCTTGCGGACCGTATGCTTATACGGTTGCGGTCCGTAACCGACCCTTGCTCAAATCGCCCAGATATGCTCCTTGCGGACCGTAAGCTTAAAGCCATACGGTCTATAACCGATGGTCAGAATCCAAAAATCATGCAAACTTCCAAAATTTGACCATGCAATTGTGTAGTGACGGATTCTCATGCATGCTTTGTAGTAGGGGACCATGTGGGCAGGCTTTTGCATGCCTTGCATGAACTTTCTCACTTTGGATCCTTATGGCAAGGTTTGAAATGACGGAATTTCCAAGAATGCATCTTGGATTCTCTTGAGGGTTGGACATGAATAATATTTCAAGTGTAATTCTTTTAAATCCAGAATTTATTTACCGAAGGTTGTAGTAACAATTCATAGAATCCAATTTTCCATATGAAAATGGAAATTTTATTTATTTAGAACAATCCGGATAATATATTCGGTGCTTGTCAAATGATTTAAGGATCTTGGGATTTATCACTTGGGTCGCTCAGAGGTATTTTAATAACATGTCGCCCTTGGGTCGTTCAAAGGTATTTTAATAACATGACGCCCCTTATTAAATCCTACCATACATCTTTATTTGATCCAGGTTCCTGACACGTTTGTGTAACGCCCCAAAACTCGGGTCTAAATATTTCATTTAGACATTTTATTAGGTTGGCATAAGTAAGTAGGATTTATTGGTTAAGTGGGTTGTTTCACTAATAACCAAGTTACCTCACTTGGTTAGATAGTGTTGGTTATAGATTGAGAGTGGAAAACAATGGGGCCAACTATGTTTAATTAACAAACATGAGGGACTAATGTGGGTTAAAATGAAAGTTGGGATATTATAAGGAAATATAACAACACACACAAACACACATCTCATGTATGTTCTGGAACGATCAGGAGCTCCCAAAGGAGCCAAACCCTAGCTCAAGCTTATATGATCAAATTGAAGGGTAAATCGAAGCTCAAATTCATGAATAAACACGGATTAATGATCACCATCACAAGAGGATCAAAAGGTATGTCTCAAAACTAAGATTGGTGATCTTGTATGAAATGGGTTATGTCTTAATCCATGAATTGGGATGAAATTGAGCATGAGAATGTATTAGTATCATGATATAGAGCATAGATTACACATAGTTTAGGTTAATTAGATGATTAGAGATGAAACCCACTTGTAGTAGTTGAGATGATGATATGGATAATCATGCATGTTTAAATGTTGTGTAAAGTGTATGTATGATGTTGTATGTAATGAGTAATAGGTAGTTAATTTGGGCATATTATGAGGATTATATGATTCAAAGTGGAACTTGATGATCTTGACATGAACTTGTAATATTATGCATGAATTAGTTGTATATTGTGCATTAACTGGTGTACGCACGCGAAGTGTTTGATGAAATGCCTAAGTGAAGTTAGGATGTGAGATTGTAGGAAACGGCTTGACATATATGAATGGAATATGATAATGATATGACTAGTAGTTTACTAACTTGAAGAATGTGCTCTAGATGGAACTCGTATAAGATTCGGGTTGAATATATGCGTGAGTCAAGTTTATGCATTTGGAGCTTGTATGTCGAGTATGTGACTAGGTAATTATGTAGTGGTTTGTGTCACACAACATTTTGTATGAAATAAATATCACGTCATTAATATAAGTTACCCTATTAAGAAGGATACATGTTCATAAGTTGAAAGTATGTAAATAGGACATTTGACTTCTTGAAAGTCAATAATGAATGTATAGCGTGATTAGCCTTTCGGACATGATTATAATAGTAGAGAAGTCATGTGTATCGTAGTAGATGATCTATGTGTCGTAAATGATGATAATTGAGTTGTATGAATATGGGCCAATGTGACTCTTAGTCTATGCTTTGTGTATGTGGTATTTGGTTAATATAAAGTCAAGTAATGTATGAATGGAAGGAAACGAATATTAGTATGAATGAGCAAATATGCTAATCATAATGTGATTGTGATTACATAAAAGGATAGGAATCACATTAGCATGGACTCAAGAACGGAAGGTTAACGGGTTAATCGGAGGCGAGGAATCAAGCATGAACACTAACGGTTAAGGTAAGTGACTTCCGACTCACTTCTAGTATACATAAGAACTTTCTTGTTTACAAATGAAGGGAAGCCATGTATGGTATGAAATGATTGAAAGTATTAAGATAAGTATTGATGTAGATAGTCGAAGGTAGTTTGTGGGACCAAACGGGTCGAATAAATAAGAATAAGTGAGGTAACGGTAATAAAATTGGTAATGATTAAGGACCCGGGGTAAGTATTCTTAGTCTAATACGTAAGGAATTGTTTTACGAATGTTTAGGAACAGGTTTCAAGTGAAACGGATGCAAAACGAATGAGTTATGCGAGTTTTAGTATTAAATTGGGGAGCTGAACTGGGCATCACCGTAGCTTACGGTGCCCACCGTAAGCTACGGTGGAAGCTGGGTTCCTTTTCTGCCGTAAGGCAGTTTAGAACTACCGTAAAGCTTTTGGGGCCACCGTAAGCTACGGTAGCCACCGTAGCTTACGGTGGAGGTCAGATGTAAATGTAAAGTTTGTGGATTCCTTTGTTTTTTCCTTCGAATTCGGACCCCGTGGACCCATTCCAAGCCTTGTTAAGTCTTTATAATGTTCCTCAACCTTACTGAAAGGCTTGGTAAGTTACGGGTGAGTTCGGAACTCATTCTTAAGATTCGAAACATACCCGAAGGGAATTTAAAAAGCGTTTATGATGTGTGAGTAAGATCGGGTTGTGGGAGCGAGTATGCGGGGTAATGAGCTAAGTATGCGGGTATGCATGTATCGATTTAACCCCTTCCCAATACGCTTAAGCTAATAAGTAATCATGAATACGAGTTGGTATGTATGTATGAATGTATTTATGTAATTATGTAAGTACATGTACGTGTGAGTGAAGGTATGCACGTGTATAGTTATGATCTGTTGTATGTAGGTATGATTGTATGTAGTTATGTATGTATGTATGTGTGAGGGTATGATTGTATGTAGATAAGTATGCATGTATGTATGTGAGTATGTATGTTTGTAGGTAGTTATGTATGTACGTACGTATGCGAGAAGGTATGTTTGTATGTAGTTATGTATGTATGTATGTATGTATGTGAGTAGGAATGTATGTACACAGTTATGTATGTATTGCATACGTGGTTTCAATACATTTAAGTATTGACGTTATTAACAGTGTGCCTCGAGAATGAATGTAGTGCAGGTACTCTATTGAAGTTTCGTCAAGGATTAGACACCCGGATGGAATGAATAAAATCTAGAAGGATAACGTGATGGAAAGTAGATGTGGATAGAACATAACGAGGTTACATGATTAAGAGTCTTGCTCGTATATAATGTATACTAATGTGGTGAATATATGTGGTGCGTGCAGGTTGTACGAATCACAGATTATCACCATGAGGTGTAGCGATCAAAGACCGAGTCACAAGATAGATTGTACGGGAATGCTTGATTATGTAAAATGATAGTTATAAGTTATGCTTTTATTTTGTAAATGAGTACAAAAGATGCATATATAGTAAGAAGGTATTTTATAATGAACTTGCAAGTAGGTCAAAACGTTTTTAATGAAAGAAATTTTTATGGTACGAATTTCCGCTGCGTCTTTTCTGTTAAAGCGTGTTTGGGTGTAACAGTTTGTCTCATATGACACGTGTCTTTAAATTTGCTTCCGCTGTGCATTTAAATTTGTGTTGTTTGACTATGATGATATCAACTACGTCACGATACTCCCCACCGGGCCCATCGATAATACGTGGAAATATCGGGGTGTGACAGGTTGGTATCAGAGCCAACACTGAGTGAATTAAACACTAGCCTTTTGTGTTTAATCTCAGTTACACAATTGCACATTCCTCGATTCTCGAGTCTAGACAAAGAACTTAGGATTAATCCTAATTCATTTTATTTTGTCCTTTATTTGTTTCTTTTGTTATTTTTTTCTGATTAGCCCCTGCATGGGCAAGTCATTTCGGTTAGAAGTCCCGTTTAGGGCAACCATGTACTTGTTTAAATTTTAATAGAACGGTTAGATTTAAAATAACATTCCTATTATAAGATCTACCATTATAATAAAATGGCAAAATCTAAAAAGGACAAGACCTAGCCATGTGTCTCCTTAAGATAGGGCCAAGATGGTAGTTCCTCAATTAGATTCAGATCCATATTAACATCTCAAATTAGGATTGTTCTGCGTGTAATTACTAAAAGAATCTTAAAGGTAAAACCTAGTCTATATGTCGTTGCAGACATGGCCAAAATGGTAAAACCTATTCAAAAGATTCCAATCCTTGTTAACATCAAAAAACATGTTAGCATTCTTGACAAAATGTGATTCGATAAAATCGCATACGTCATTCTTAAGTTGGATTACTTCAATTTTCCTTAATAAAATAATCATCCCTTTAAAGATGAAGTGCCTACGGGCTATAATTAACGTCCTTTAAGACTAAAGACAGTGGTAGCCTACAACTCCCTGTCAAGAAAAGGTAATGAACTTTGATTCAAACCTTAATGCCTCGATTCCATAAAATCCGGGCTTATAAATTAAGCTTGTCAACGTGACTAGGCCTTTTGTGCTATTATTAACTTATAATTTAGGATTATGATAAAGATCCTGAACAATTATATATTTAACAAATTAACTAAAATGGCTATTAAAAACCATGGTTAATAAGTTGTCAAAACAATAAAACTGTATAAGCTTCTGTATAAACCTTGTCCTTGTTTGATTTTATGTAGCAATTAAAGCTACATGCCTAGGTCAGAAGAAGTAAACTGTCATCCCCTGGAAAACCATGATGATGGTAGGATTAATATAACCAGAGGAGAGCTCCGTACACCGATTGATACAGCTGTATCTAAGGCTGTAGATAGGCAATTCAGAGAGTTTAGTGGGACACACAGTAGAACATCATCTGTACCCCACTCTAAGTCTGTCCCTAAGACTCATTCAGAAGCTCACAGCAAGCCACCCTCTAAGAAGGATGAACCCAAGAAAGAGGATGTTCAACATTCCTTAAACCAACACAGTGTTCCATCCAAGAGGATAGTGTTCGATAATGAACCGCGTACCAAGTCTTGTACCTATAAGTACTTTGTTTCCTGCAAACCCCGGGATTTCACTGGGGAGAAAGGGGCAATTGATTGTATGACTTAGTTAGATGAAATGGACACAGTTGTTGATATCAGCGGTTGTGCTGAAAGGGATATAGTGAAGTATGTATCCCAATCATTCAAGGGAGAGGCATTAGCATAGTGGAAGTCTCTCATTCAAGCTGTTGGGAAGATCCAACTCTACAATCTATCATGGGATCAGTTCGTTGCTCTCATTAAAGAGAATTATTGCCCGCAGCATGAGGTTGAAAGGATCGAGTCAGATTTCTTATCATTGGTGATGAAGAATTTAGATTGTCAAGCTGGTTCCGTATCTGGTAACCCCGGAACCCAAAAGGATTGCTCGCTTCATTGGGGGTTTAGCCCCAGAAATCAAAGCCAGTGTGAAGGCTTCAAGACCTGCTACTCTTAGATTAGCAGCTGATCTATCTCTGTCTCTTACCTTAGATGCGGTCAGGTTGAGATCGCTAAAGAATTCTGAAGAAGGTAAGAGAAAGCGTGAGGACGATAACTCACGGGGGTCGGAGAAGAAGCACAAAGGAAACACTGATTCCAAGAAGTTTGGGTCTAGAAAGAGTAGTTAACGAACAGAGGAGAAGCCAAAGTGCACGACTTGCCAAAAACGCCACTTCGGAAAATGCAGGCTTGAGACCAAGTCTCAATCAGGATCACCTGCATGTGGGTTATGCAAGTCTAAGGAGCACAAAACAGTAGACTGCAAAAAGATTAAGGATGCTACGTGCTACAATTGCAATGAAAAAGGGCACATTAAGACCAACTGCCCTAAATACGCCAAGAAGCCTAAGGAAGCCAAGAAGACCAATGCTAGGGTCTTCCAGATGAATGCACAGGAGGCGATTCAGAACGACAATGTGATCACAGGTACCTTCCTCATAAATGATCTTTATGCAAGAGTGTTATTTGATTCAGGAGCTGATAAGTCATTTGTAGATAATAAGTTTTGTAAGTTACTGAATTTACCTGTTAAAACCCTAAGTGCGAAATATGAGGTGGAATTAGCTGATGGTACCTTAGAAACCGCCTCAACCGTGTTAGATGGATGTTTCATATCCATTAGGAACCACTCTTTTCCATTGTCCTTACTTCCCTTGAAGTTAGCCGGTTTTGATATAGTTATAGGCATGGATTGGTTATCTCATAATCAAGCCCAGATCGTTTGCAACAAGAAGCAAGTGGTGATCAAGACTCCGTCTGGTGAGCCACTTACCATTCAGGGAGATACCCAGTATGGATTGCCTGAGCAAGTGTCTATGCTCAAGGCATCTAGATGTCTGAAGCAGGGTTGTGTCATCTATATGGCACAAGTAACTATTGATGAGCAAAAGCCTAAAGTTGAAGATATTCCTGTCATTTCTGAATACCCTGAAGTTTTTCCTGAAGAACTACCTGGTTTACCATCAGATATGCAAGTAGAATTCAGAATTGACATCATCCCCGGAGCAGCACCTGTTGCGAGAGAGCCTTATAGGTTGGCACCAACAGAGATGAAGGAATTGAGAACACAACTAGATGATTTGCTAGCCAAGGGTTTCATTAGACCTAGTTCGTCTCCTTGGGGAGCGCCAATCTTATTTGTGAAAAAGAAGGATGGATCGATGCGTCTGTGCATCGATTACCGTGAGCTTAATAAGGTCACAATCAAGAACAGTTATCCTTTGCCCAGGATCGACGATCTGTTCGATCAATTACAAGGAGCAAGCTACTTTTCCAAGATTGATTTGAGGTCAGGCTATCATCAATTGAAGGTTAAAGAGGAAGATGTGCACAAGACTGCATCTATGACTCGTTATGGTCATTACGAGTTCCTAGTGATGCCTTTTGGGCTCACTAATGCACCTGCCGCATTCATGGATCTCATGAATCGCGTCTGCAACCCCTATCTGGATAAATTCATCATCGTCTTCATTGATGACATTCTCATTTACTCGAAAAGCCAAGCTGACCATGAGAAGCATCTCCGTTGCATTCTCAAGCTGCTTCAACAGGAAAAGCTCTACGCCAAATTTTCAAAGTGTGAATTCTGGCTTCGAGAAGTCCAATTCCTTGGACATGTTGTGAGTGAGCGTGGTATCCAAGTAGATCCCGCTAAGATTGAAGCTATTATGAACTGGCAAGAGCCAAAGACGCCTACGGAAATTCGCAGCTTTCTAGGACTGGCAGGAGACTACAGGCTATTTATTGAAAACTTCTCAAGAATTGCAGCACCCCTGACTCTTCTCACCTGCAAGAATAGCAAGTTTGATTGGGGGCCTAAGCAGCAGGAATCTTTTGACATTCTGAAGCAGAAGTTAAGCAACGCCCCAGTACTGACGTTGCCTGATGGAATTGTTGAGTTTGTAGTATATTGTGATGCATCACACACCGGAATGGGATGTGTGCTTATGCAAAAAGGCAAGGTCATTGCCTATGCTTCACATCAGTTAAAGGTGCATGAAAAGAACTACACCAACCATGACTTGGAGCTGGGTGCCATTGTATTCGCACTAAAACTATGGAGGCATTACTTATATGGGACTAAGTGTGTGATCTATTCTGATCACAAAAGCCTTCAACACATGTTCAATCAGAAGGACTTGAACATGAGGCAGCGACGTTGGATGGAAACTTTGAATGATTATGACTGTGAGATAAGATACCATCCAGGCAAGGTAAATGTAGTCGCTGATGCCTTAAGTAGGAAGGAAAGAGTGAAACCTTTAAGAATCAATGCCAAGAGCATTGAGATAAAGAATAGGTTGAATGAAAGGTTGTTAGCTGCGCAGAAGGAAGCCGTATTGGAAGCTAACTATCCTGATGAAAAGCTAGGAGTAACTGAAGAACAGTTATCCTATGGCAAGGACGGAATCCTAAGGTTAAATGGACGAATATGGGTTCCAGTTTATGGAGGACTTCGGGATGTTATCCTCTAGGAAGCCCATAGTTCTAAATATTCCGTTCATCCTAGAGCTGATAAGATGTACCAGGATCTGAAGGCAAACTATTGGTGGATAGGCTTGAAGAAGTCTATAGCTGCCTATGTAGCTAAATGTTTGACGTGTACGCAAGTCAAAGCTGAACATCAGAAGCCGTCAGGTTTGCTACAACAGCCTGAACTTCCCACAGGGAAGTGGGAGATGGTGACAATGGATTTCATCACCAAGTTGCCAAAGACAAAGAAAGGAAATGATACTATATGGGTGATAGTAGATAGACTGACTAAGTCAGCACATTTCCTACCTATTAAGGAGACTTATAGCTCCGACATGTTAGCCCAATTGTACGTAGATAAGATTGTATCTCTGCATGGCGTACCAGTGTCTATTATCTCTGACAGAGATACCAGATACACATCACATTTTTGGAAAAGTTTCCAACAGTCTTTGGGCACGCGCTTAAATTTCATTACAGCTTACCATCCTCAGACGGACGGGCAGAGTGAGCATACCATCCAAACTTTGGAAGACATGCTTCTATAACAATAGCTACCATACAAGCATTCAGGCTGCGCCTTTTGAGACATTATATGGTAGGAAATGCAGAACGCCTATTTGTTGGGCAGAAGTAGGAGAAGCTCAATTATCAGGACCTGACATAGTCTTTTTTATGACGGACAAGATTGTCCAGATTCGTGACCGCCTGAAAGCTACCAGGGATAGGCAGAAGAGTTATGCTGATAAAAGGCGAAAACCTCTAAAGTTTGAGGTTGGTGATAAAGTCTTGCTTAAAGTATCACCCTGGAAGGGGATGATGCGATTTGGTAAGAAAAGTAAGTTAAGCCCAAGGTATATAGGACCATTCGAGATCATCGAATGTGTAGGAACAGTGGCTTATAAGTTAAACTTACCTGAAGAGCTCAGTGGTATTCACAATGTATTCCACATCTGCAATCTGAAGAAATGTCTAGCTGATGAATCGCTAGTCATACCACATACAGATGTGCACATAGATGAGAGCTTGAAATTTGTGGAAAAACCTTTGTCGATTGAGGATCGACAGGTTAAGAAGCTTCGGAGGAAGCATGTGCCTATTGTAAAGGTTAAATTGGATGCCCGCAGAGGTCCCGAGTACACGTGGGAGGTAGAGTCCACAATGAAAGAAAAATACCCTCATTTATTTCAGTAAATCTCAAGGTCGAGATTTCTTTTAAGGGGGTGAGGATGTAACATCTCGAAAATTTATGTCCAATAATGTATCAACACGTGTCATGAGCTTTAAACGTGTAAAAGATTACTTTAGAGGGACTAAAGTTGACAAATAGAGAAAGTATGTGAATAAAAGGGTTCAAAGTGTCAACAATGGTTAAATATACTTCACAATAGCCCTACATGATGTTTATACCCTTAAACGAATAAATCATGGATCATACGAAGCTAATTGTGAAAGAAAGTGAGGAATTACAAACTACAGGGGTTAAATGTGTCAACATGTTTAAAGTATACCTCTGAGTGACCTTTTAGCAAACCCGAAGCTTTGTAATGATTAATTATACTCACGAGAATAAATGATAAAAATTTCACAAAGTTTCGTTAAAGTATGAGAAAGTTATGACAATATTCGTATACGAGGGGTTAAAAGCGTCAACGTTGAAATTTAAGGTTTTTCGGGTGATCACAAAGTTAACCAAGGACTTAACCAAGTTTTTTTATAACTTAGGGTCCTTAGAAATCAAGTTGGAGGGTTAAAATTGTAAAATAATAAGTTAAAACCACTATTTAAGGTCCAGGGGTTAAATCTGCCAAGTTTTGAAACTTGTTTGGCTGGTTACCCGCATGCTGGCGTAGCGCCACCAGCAACCCCCTCCGCCGTCGCGCTACGTGACGGCCTTAGCTGGTCAGAATTCATGCACAAGTGCGAGTTCAGCAAGTTAAACCGACTTAGAAACCTTGTATTCGATTCTAGGGGCTTGTTTGATGGTTTTCCCATGCCTAGGGACACCTGGAAGTGATCAAGGAACATCTATAGGCTATTGTGGCATGATCTTGATGAATCAAACTCACTATATAAGAACCCACTCGTTGCACCATTTGATCATTCACTTGCAAACCTTCACAACTCTTCTTCTGGAGATTTTTGGAGCTCAAGCACCCTTCCTAGTGATCATTAGTCGTGCATAGGACCTTGATTAGGAGCCCAGTAAAAGCTACGTGCACTTGCTGTATTTGATTTATACTTTTCTCAGGTAAATACTCTTAACTTATTTTCCCTGTACGGGCTTGGGATACGGTACTATAAAAGTACCGCTTGGTCGGGTGTGTAGTCATTTAAATCGGATTGTAATTGATGTATTTACATAACTCGTTTTAATTTGTATTATTTGGTGTATGGCCTTTGAGGGTTAAATGACCATGTCCCGGATATCGTTGGCATCATTCAAAGAAATGGCCACGACCTAAGCACGGGGTGTAGGCGTACACCTGACAGTTGCATTATGTAAAAACTGGTAATCCATTTAAAGGAATCAACCTTGTGGGCATTATACCTGTGGCGTGTCAGTTAATCTTGTCCGGCCCTACAAACCGGCCCTAATGGATGACAAATAAGTAAAACTGTATACAAGATTATTTTTAAATAATTGTCCCAAGTTATAAAAATATTTTTGCCTAAGTGCATTCAAATTAATTTTCAAATTCTTTTCAAAATGAGTCAGTTAAGTTGTATTTACCAGTGTAAACTGACGTATTTTCCAAAAAGGCTAAGTGCAGGTACTAGACGAAATAGGCTGGCTACTCCAGGCATCATTACTGAAGTCTCGCAAGCTTTAGATGCCGTTAAAGTCTGTTGAACAATTTCCTTTTTCATTCGATCCGCCTGTGGATCATTTTCAACTATCTTGTGATACTTAATGTTAAAATTTATTCGGTTGAAATGAATCTATCTTTTGCTTCCGCTGTGCATTTAAGTTTGTGTTGTTTACTATGATGATATCAACTACGTCACGATACTCCCCACCGGGCCCACCGGTAATACGTGGAAATATCGGGGTGTGACATTCGGGTCAGACGATGGCCAAGAAGTACTTAGACCTAAAAGCTAAGGGCGTGTGTAAGTAGCACAGGTTGTGTGCAACGGTACTTAAATGATTTGCAAGTTTGATTTGTTGTCAAGATATGTGAGATAAGGTTCAGATGACAACTAATCGTATGGGTGATAAAGCAACAACACTCCTACGGGTGAAGGTGAGTGACTCGAATATGTTTGGATTCGTATTGAATTAAATCGTGTCCTTGTTGACTTGAAATTTTATTGTTAAGGTGGATGGTTTAATACAAATTATTGACTGGGGTTCGATTAACAATAATGTATTGTTTTGGTAATGTTTTTGGGGTTTAAACCCATTGAAAAAGAGTGTAAATTGTTAATGGGTCGAGAGAATAAAGTGCTGAAAATTCAGCTTATTTCTAGATTTTTACTAGTCTTTAAAAATTCGTAGTAATTCAACCGAATCTCCATTCGAGACGTATTTTATATCCACAGAAAGGTCTCTGAGTCTCCGTCACGATGGGTGGCAACAACGTACTCGCTTAGGATAAGTACTCTAGACCTCTTACCCGCATGGTGCCCCCTCCACTCTTATAAAATTATATTTTGATAGCTGAAATAGCTTTTCTTTTTTGTTGTACAATTTTATGTAATAAATCATTTCCTCAGTAAAAATTATATATAAATTTATAATTTATATTTTTTTTTTCTGCATTCAAGCAGCGTAATAATACATACATTTGTAGCTTAATAATACATAAGTTTGTAAGTAAGCTAATCTCTCGTAATATACAAGCCATATGTTTTATAATTTAAGTTTCAAGATTTTGAAGAAAAGAAAACTGCTTTCACGTAATAGATTCCGTATATCCATTTTATATTACCGATAACATTTAGGAACTCGGATAAACACTGAAATATTCTTTTTTTTTTTTTTTTTGTTTTTTGACTTTTTTTGTTTTTTTATTACCAAATTAATTTACGATTTTGTCCCGCTTTAAAATTATGGTTTTGCTATCAGTTTAAAATTACGTTTTTACCACCAGTTCAAAATAAAATTTTGCTTTTGCCCCCGATGAAAGATTACAATTTTGCCCTCGGTTCAAAATTACGAATTTACCCCGTTTAAATTTATAGTTTAGCTATTAGTTTTGTTTTCTTCCTCTTAATTTAAATTTACATTTTTGTCATCGTTTTCGTTTGCTTTCCCAGACAAATTACGTTTTTTCCCCCAGTGTATAACTACAAACACAAGATGGAGAAGTAGTGCCAGGCCTGGAACTCCCCCAGTGGCCCAATCAATTGACGATTTTATCACCGCTTTAAAATTACGATTTTGCAATCAGTTTAAAATTAAGTTTTTACCCCCAGTTCAAAATAAAATTATGCTTTTGCCCCCAACTAAAAATTACAATTTTGCCATCGGTTAAAAATTACGATTTTGACCCGTTTAAATTTACAGTTTTGCGATTATTTTTTTTTTCGCTCCCAGCCAAATTACAATTTGGCCCTCAATTTAAATTTACGTTTTTGGCATCGTTTTTCTTTGCTTTCCAGTCAAATTACGATTTTGTCCCCAGTATAAAATTACAGTCATGCCATCGTTTTAGTTTTTTTTTTTTTTTGAGAAAATTGTTGTAGTGCTTTATTTTAATTGTTTGACTCCGGTGTAATTTTTATTCATGCCAGACGACTTCCTGGCACACGCTCATTTATCCTTAAAAATTACAATCTTGCCCGCAGTGTAAAATTATAGTTTTTCTATCGTTTTTGTTTTCCTTAAGCAAAAGTATAATAGTGTTTTAATTTATTTGGTTGACTCGATGTAATTTTTTTGAGATCGTGTTAAAAGTAGTATGTACAGGTAACCAAAACACAGACGTACATATTATGATAGAGAAATATTCGGCTTAGTGCCCCGCAACGTGGGCTGGGCAAACCCCTAGTTTAAGGATTATTATTGAAAATGTTTTGTTATCTATCAATTTCTTTTATTTAAAAAAATCGTATTTTTCAAATAAACTATTCAACAAATATCCAGGTATTGTTTTTAGCGTGAATTTTTTTAGTTGGCGTAAGACTTAAACCAAATACCTCATATTTAAATGTATTAAAAGATTTTGTCAAGCCACTACACGAGCAACCCCAATGGTAATATTCACGTACTTGACTAAAAAAATCCCTATTAATGAATTCAAAAAATGCTACGTGCCAATACCATAATTACTCTTTCATATTTATTTTTTACACTCATTTTAATTTAAATATTAAACTAGGAATAACACCCGCGCACGTTGCGGTGCGGGTACATTGCAAACGTCGAATGGATTAGTCTACACGTTATGTAATGCGTTAACCATTTGAAAACGTGCATTTCGACATATCTGATCAAACTCAATGTAACCTATATAAGCATTGTGATTAGATCAAAACATAAAGTAAATCAAATTTATACTGTACAGTCATAACGTATTATATAGGATCCGACTTATACATAGCAAACGTAACGGGTATAACGGAAAAGCTGACACGTATAATCAAAAGAGATTAATTAGAACTTTTGAAAAAAGAAACCACAATTTGACTCCACTCGGTTCGAAACAAAATTAACAAAACATTCATAAAATAAGCACGGAAACAAATTATACTTGACCTCATCTCATTTCCCAAAAAAGTTTACGTTGAAACATACGCCAACTCGAATTTATACCGAAAAGTACATAAAATATGCACATAAAAGATTTTTTTTAAACAAAAAGTATTATATTTGATCTGACTCGTTTCAGAAAAAAGTTTACGTCAAAATGTAGAGCAAATCGAATTCATACCGACACGTACATAAAATATGCACGTAAAAATAGTTTTTTTAAGTAAAGGGGGTATAGGGGTGAACTCGAAACAAATTACTTTTAGTAAAAAATTAATAGGTTAAATACGTTTGTAAAATCGTGCCAAGTATCCCCAATGCCACACAACCAAGAACAGAAGAGCTCGTAAAATTAAATAAATAAAAGAAAAAATAACACTAAACGAAAAACATACATAAAATCGTTGAATCACGAACACCCGTTGCGGTGTGTTAATGCGGAGAAATTAGACCGAGACGTAAAACGCAGAAAGAAAAAACTAAGTTGATTTAGGGTCCCGCGCATTGGAATGAACTTTTCAAACATAGAATAATAGACGTGTTGCGACGGGCCTGTCAAACAGGAAAAACAGACAAAAAACGTTGAACTACAGAGACACACAGTTGCGGCGTGTTGACTCGCGAAATTTTAAACGAAACGTAAAACGAAAAACTTGCAAAAGATGAAAATTAAAAAAATAAAAAAGTGTTGTGCTTAAATTGGAAATAATGAAAAACTTTGAGTTAAAAGTTAAAAACTTAAAGGGATTAAAATAAAAAGATAAATACCTTTGGATTGAAAATGAAAAATCAATTTTTTTTTGAAACACTCCCTATGCATATAGTACAACAACAAAAGCAACAAAATGTTTCTTATTTATATGTGGTAATTTAATTTTCTAAGATATAGAAATAAACATGTTAAATCTTTATATAATTTTTATCACTATCCCTATATCTTCTTTATCTCTATTGACCGAATGTCTTTCTCGTTAACGGAAAAAATAGATTAAGTTAACCTAGTGGACTAAAATGACAATGATGAATTTTTGGACTCACATGTGCAAAATGAAACATTTGGAATAAACAGGCAAAATGACCCAAACTACAGGGACTAAAATGTCATTTAACTCATTTTTTTTTAACTTTATATACGTATGATTATAAAAGGCGAAAGAGGAAAAACTGAAAACTTTATTTTACTAATTCCAGTCGTGAAAGAAATGACATTTTAAGCTACTAAATAAAAGAGTGAGATAATATGACTTTCAGCTTTTTGCCCGTCCTGTAATCATCTCTGTTTTAAAAGGTTTATAAATTATATATTAGATTATTGAGTAAATTACTTTTTTAGTCCCTGTGTTTTAATGGTTTTAACCACTTGAGTCCAAAATTAAAAGTTTAATGCTCTGGGTCCTTAACCACTCATTTTATAACGTTTTGAGCCCAATTTGTAACATGTGTACTTTTTATTTTGGACTCACATGGTTAAAAGCACTAAAACACAGGGACTTAAAATATTATATGATGAATGGTTAGGGACTCATGGCGTTAAACCTTTTAATTTAGACTCAACTGGTTAAAACCATTAAAACATAAGCACTCAAAAATAATTACTCTAGATTATTATAAAGGAAAAACACAATTGAAAGTGTAAAACTGATCTGAATTTAGGGAGTTTATAGGCTTTCTCTTCATTCAGTCTGTTGATATAGAGTGACGCAAGCAAACCAGTACTTGCAGCAGGGGGGTAAAGACTTACTATCATTGGCTTTACTAAACTAGGGTACAGAGATCTTTCAGTGGACACGCTTCCACAGAATTCTCTCTTTCGCTCTTCACAATCACATGTGTGGTGTCCTTGTACGGACCAGTCTATGTTCATACTTTTCTTTTCGTCATCTCGTTTTTTTTTTCTTTTCATTCACTCTTAAATCTTGATTTATTTATTAACATTTATAAATGTTTTATGAAAGTGTTTGTATTTTATTACGTTGACCAGTGGCGAAGCTTGAAAATTTCCATCGGTGGGTCGGAAGTCACTGAACTTAAAAATTCTATATAAGTAAAAACATTTTTTATAAAATCAGAGGGTCGAAAACGTATATACCTAAAAATTTCTACACGAAAGTACATACATAACACTATTGAGCGAAAAGTTCGGGGAGTCGGACGCCGGCCCCTTGAAAGCTACGCCCTTGACGTTGAAAAAGATAATAAAGTTATCTATATCTATTTATTACAAGTTAAATGTCATTGGTTTGATCCATTTTTTATCAGTTTAGTTCAAAGATTTTATTTTTTGTTTGTGGTTTCAAAAATGTGTCACCATTTCCATTTTAATCCACTAGGTTAACTTCATCCATTTTTCTATTATCGAGAAGAACAATTCAGTCATTTTATATGTAAATCTGTTAACTCGAAAAGCAGTTCAGCCATATAAAATGACCGAATTGTCCTTATCATTAACAGAAAAATGGATGAAGTAACCTAATGGAGTAAAACGGCAACGGTGAAACCTTTTTGGACTTACAGACAAAAAATAAAACCTTTAAACTAAACTAGTAAAATGTCCCAAACCACAAGGATTAAAATGTCATTTAACTCATTTATTATTTTACAACCATTCTCATACGCAAATTCTTTACTGCACTAAATATTTTCAACTACACCCCACCCTTTACATAATCTTCAATTATTATGTTTTCTTTTCTTGATAACCACGTATTCAAATTTAATGTAAATCGTCATTATTTGATCACCTCGTTTTGTAAAGTTATTTGTTATAGTTTTTAATGCAATATAATATGAAAGTTAGAGGAGTGGGGGTGGTGCGTGATGAAACTCCTATCACTCGTGGAAAACTTTAGCACACCGCCGCTACTACCTCCCATCATTCGTGAACTTTATCACTCGTGGAGTTTTCCGCACGTTAATAATGTCCATTCCGTGATAATTAATGTGAGGGGGTGTGGGGGTTTATTGTTGGGTGTTGTGAGTGATGACCACCGCCACTAAAAAAGGTTGTGAATGATAGAAATAATGGTTGATGACATGGCGGAACTTAATTGGATATTGTGAGTGATGAAATTTGTACCACACTTAGTCCCCTTAGTTTTGAATGTATGTACTTTTTGTTACTAACCTCTTGTTCGATTGGACAAAACACAAGTGTCACACCTCAAAAAAAATACCATCTAGGGAGTGTCCCTGATAGGTGTGTGACGTAGAGACACTGAGCCACTAATTACATTGAACCCACAAGTTTCAAAATAAGTTCTCAAATAAATAATAAAAATCCCATCACAAGTTTAAATGTAAACTAATATGTTCAGCGGAAGCAAGTAATAAACCAAAGTTAAGTTATTCAAAAACCAATGTATAATAATAATAATAATAATAATAATAATAATAATAATAATAATAATAATAATAATAATAATAATAATAATAATAATAATAATAATAATAATAATAATAATAATAATAATAATCACATGACTCCCTCTAGTCGCCCCATGACCACTCCTGCTCCTCCAGACAGCAAGTCTCCAAATCCAAGATACCTAACGACCTGCGAGCATGCAACAAGAGTATCAGACAAAGCTGGTGAGTTCACAGTTTTAATAAAACGTTAGTTACCAAGTATTTAATCCAGTCTGTTTAACAAATACGAAAACAATGTTGATAATATTTCAATACTGAACAAGACGGCTCCTGATGTATGTTTTGCCCGTTCCCCAGTGCTCCTATCAAAGCACTGGGCCTGACTGGATCATTAGTTCACACCTGCCCTCTCTCAGGAACGGGGAGAGGGTGCCAAACCTAAGTAGCGCTACCAACTAATACCCCGCTACCACCCACGATAGCAAAAGATGGGACTTAAAAGATAGAGAGTGAGAATATTATCCAACATCCCAGTTTTACCCAAAAGATTTATCCCTCCCCGGGATACCCACTGACTGTCCCAACCACCGGGACGCATGCTCAAACTAGTGAACCCACCTTTGATTGCTCGGTAGATTATGTTACTTGTTTAACAGTTGATTAAATGCGTCCTACCATGATTTACCATCAACAATCAGTTTAATGAATTCACATATCACGTATCAAATCACACATACTACTCAAGCGCTAAATAATCAAACGTATAATCACTACGTATGTCATATCAAGCATAGTTCATACCATCCCGTTTGCAATTACTGTTTGGGGTCACGTAATATCATAACAATCGCACTACACTAGTAACATGTCCGAAAGTACTCCGTTATCCACAGCCAAATTCACAACACATGATTAATCACATCTCTCATTTAAGCCAGACAATTCAAATGTGCAACCCAATGGTACACTCTTAGTGTTCCCATTACTGGATCGGCCCAACTGTAAGAAGAAGGGCTGACCCCATTACAATTTGATTCACAATAGTCCATCCGATTGGACCTAAACCCAGTGCACAATTGAGCCCAACCGGAACACCCAATAGTTATTCGACCCCGAACAAAGTGACCCACAGACCGGTTCTCAGCCCACCCAACGTACCTGTCCATGATGTTCATTGCATATGGATCTAGCTCAATGTGCAGTCCAATTCCCATTCATTTTACGCGATGCTGGGCGGCCCATGTTTCACTTGTACAACTCGGCCCATGTTTCATTTGAACAAACAGATCATGATTTATGATTATCAACAATAACATATAATAGTTTACAAGCAGACTCTATAATCAAGTTTGAGGTCTATCACAACTATCCTCATTTTCGGATCATACATAAACCATCTAAACGTTCACATTAATCATGTTTTAACCATATGTTTATAACTCAAATAATTGATCATGCCCTATAATAGACGTAACAGTAACAACCACATAACATTAATCATACAATAATAATAATATCAATCATGTAATAATCCTTATTTGATGAATTTATCGACCCACCATACAATACAACTATTAACAGATTTTCATCACAATCCTCATCATCAAGAAAATCATGTAATTAATTGAATCTGATCATGACCATGAAACTTTTATCATACAACTTCTTGTCACATATTAAAACACAATCAGCAAGCATGTCTTCGGCCAAGTAAACATGTGCTCGATTAACATCATAAACAATTTCGATTAACACTCAAATTAATTAACTTAGTTAATTCGTATCAGGCCATAAGTTGAACATTTAGCAAACATGAACTGAATTCACTAACCGGAAGTCTTGGTTGAACAAGATGATATTGCGAATGGGGGGGGGGGTTTCTCCTGTTTGCCGTACGAACTAGGATGTGTATAGGGTTTGGGTTTATTCTTGTGATAATGATCGAGATATATGCACGGCCCCCTTAATACAAATCGAAACAATGTGGGCCGAACCCACATGTGCTAATCTATAACTTAAATGGGCTTCTAATATCCATGTTTGGCTTAATAACCCAAGTGATGGTTTGGCTTATGCGACTTGTGTGAATTGGTTTCAACACAAGTGTGGACCGAACACAAAAGAGGTAATAAGAGTATATGTGTGTGTGTGTGTGTAGCACAAAGTTGCGTTTACGCTCAACCGTTTTAACATAACAAGTAACATAAAGGACCAAGAATGGCAATTAACATGAAAGACAAAGAATTAATGAGGAATCAAGATTACCAAACTAACCTTGGAATTTCAGGTTGTCACATCATCCCCAACTTGAAAGAAATTTCGTCCCGAAATTCGACAAGTAACACAGAAAGATGAAGCGAGAAATCAAGATTGTTGCGGATTCTGCTGAGGTGTCACATCATCCCCAACTTGAAGAGGAATTTCGTCCTGAAATTCACCAGTTTCACCAGGTTTAGGCTTGTCTTTAGGGAAAAGTTGAGGATATTTAAGCTTCATATGATCCTCACGCTCCCACGTGAACTCCGGTCCACGTCTTGAGTTCCAACGAACTCTAACAATCGGAATACGACTATATTTACACACCTTGACCTCCCGATCCATGATCTCAATAGGCTCTTCGACAAACTGTAACTTGTCGTCGATCTTTAACTCTTGAAACGGCACAACCAATATTTCATCAGACAAACACTTCTTCAACTGTGAGACATGGAAGACATCGTGAACATTGCCCAACTCAGCAGGCAATTCAAGCTTGTAAGCGACTTTATCGATACGCTCCAAGATTTTAAATGGCCCAACGTAACGCGGATTAAGCTTACCGCGCTTCCCGAAGTGTACAACACCCTTCCACGGTGAAACTTTCAACATGACACGATCATTAACTTCGAACTCCAAAGGCTTTCTACGCTTGTCGGCGTAGCTTTTCTGATGATCACGTGCCGCTGCCATACGGTTTCTGATCCGAACAATCATTTGTGAAGTTTCAAGTACAAGCTCAGGACCTGTGATCTGACTGTCACCCACTTCAGCCCAACAGAGAGGAGAATGGCATTTCCGCCCGTACAATGCCTCGAATGGAGCTGCTTGAATACTAGTGTGGTAGCTGTTGTTGTAGGAGAACTCTAACAACGGCAAGTGTTTCTCCCATCCTTTCCCAAAATCAATCACACATGTCCGCAGCATGTCTTCAGGCGTCTGAATGGTGTGCTCACTTTGACCATCCGTCTGTGGGTGATAAGCAATACTCATATCGAGTTGTGAACCGAATGATTTATGCATTGACTGCCATAATTCAGAAGTGAAACGCGGATCTCGATCTGAGATGATAGAAGTTGGCACCCCGTGCCTAGAGACTACCTCCTTAAGATAAACTGCTGCAAGCTGTGAAAACTTATCTGTTTCCTTGATTGCCAAAAAATGCGCTAACTTTGTGAGATGGTCAACAATCACCCATATAGTATCGTTTCCAGCCTGAGTCCTCGGTAACCCTGTAACGAAATCCATAGCGATCTGTTCCTACTTCCACGTGGGTATCTTTGGCTGCTGAAGTAGCCCCGAGGGATTCTGATGCTCTGCTTTGACTTTAGCACAAGTCAAGCATTTACTCACGTATGTGGCGATGATAGCTTTCATATTCGGCCACTAATACAAAACTTTAAGATCCTGATACATCTTATCCGATCTCGGATGAGTAGAGTATCGTGACTTGTGCGCTTCGTCCGTCACAGGTTCTCTGAGATCACCAAACAGGGGAATCCATACTCTTTTCATAATATAATAGGTGCCATCAGATCTCTGCTCGAGCTGCTTTTTCATACCTCGCAAACCCTCAGCTTCAATGTTTTCTTCCTTTAATGCCTCAGTCTGAGCCGTATGAATCTTATCGGGAAGGTTCGAATGAATAGTGAGTTGCAATGCGCGAACCCGTTTAGGCTTCGTTTCCTTTCGGCTAAGTGCATCAGCTACTACATTAGCTTTACCCGGGTGATACTTGATAGCACACTCATAATCGTTCAAAAGCTCTATCCAAGGCCGCTGTCGCATATTCAAATCCTTCTGGTCGAAGATATGCTGGAGGCTCATGTGATCGGTGTAGATGGTGCATTTGGTACCGTACAGGTAATGCCTCCAGATCTTCAACGCAAAAACCACAGCCCCTAACTCCAAGTCGTGAGTCGTATAATTCCTCTTGTGTACCTTCAACTGCCGAGAAGCATATGCTATCACCTTGTCGCGTTGCATCAGTACGCAACCGAGACCCTGAATAGAAGCATCACAAAATCCTTGGTACCCTCTGGTAGAGATAAAATCGCCGCGCTGCATAATTTCTGTTTCAAAAGCTGGAAAGCGTCCTCCTGTTTCGTTCCCCAAGAATAAACAATGTTCTTCTGTGTCAAGGAGGTAAAAGGTTAAGCAATCTTTGAGAAATCCTGAATAAACCGACGATAGTACCCCGCAAGACCAAGAAATTGTCGCACCTCCGAAGGATTCTTCGGTGCTGCCCAACTCCTAATAGCATCGATCTTGGCAGGATCTACATGTATCCCCTTTTTGTTGACAATATGCCCAAGAAAGTGTACTTCCCGAATCCAGAAATCACACTTAGAGCGTAGAGCTGCTCCTTCCCTCAGGAGCTCCAAGATAAGACGTAAATGTCGCTCGTGGTCTTCCTTGCTTTTGGAGTAGATTAAGATGTCGTCGATGAAAACGATAACAAAGTCGTCGAGATACGGTTTGCACACGCGGTTCATGAGATCCATGAAGACCACTGGTGCGTTAGTCAATCCAAACGGCATAACCAAAAACTCATAGTGGCCATACCGCGTTCGAAAAGCCGTTCTGGGAACATCCTCCTCTCTGACTCGTACCTGATGATAGCCCGACCTTAAGTCGATCTTGGAATAGAAACTTGACCCTTGCAGCTGGTCAAACAGGTCGTCAATACGGGGTAAAGGATAACGGTTATTGACCGTCACTTTGTTGAGCTCGCGGTAATCTATACACATCCGGAAGGACCCATCCTTCTTCTTCACGAACAGTACCGGGGCTCCCCAAGGCGAAGAGCTAGGTCGGATAAAGCCCCTATCCAACAGCTCTTGAAGTTGATTCGACAACTCCTGCAACTCCCCTGGCGCAAGACGATAAGGAGCACGAGCAATCGGGGCTGCTCCTGGCATGAGGTCGATCTGAAATTCCACCTGACGATGTGGGGGTAAACCAGGGAGTTCTTCAGGAAACACATCAGGAAACTCACGAACTACTGGAAAATCCTCGATCCTTCTCTCATCAGACTGCGAATCAGTAACAATGGCTAAAATAGCAGGACAGCCCTTACGCAGACACTTCTGAGCCTTCATTGCCGAAATAATGCTAACCGTGGCTCCACTACGATGACCCTGAACCGATAAAAATTCCCCGCTAGGGAGAGGAACACGCACGATTTTCTCCTTGCAGAGAATTTCCGCCTGATGTTTGGACAGCCAGTCCATTCCGATAATCACATCAAAACTTCCGAGAGTAATAGGGAGTAGATCAACGTCGAACACTTGACCCATGAGGTCGAGTTTGCACCCAACTAGGACGTGTGATGCTTCAATTGTTTTACCATCAGCTATCTCTACTATGTGTTTAGTTACAAGTGGTGTAGGACTCAACCCTAACTAACGACTGAACCCCAAAGATACATAACTCCAATCGGCACCAGAGTCGAATAAAATAGAAGCAATTATACTATTTACTGAAAACGTACCTGTCACTACGTTGTCATCATTCCGAGCCTCCCCAGCTCCAATAATAAACACGCGCCCACACGCACTGTTTCCCCCGTTGTTCCCATTGTTGTTCCCATTGTTGTTGTTATTACCCGCATTCTGATTCAACTGAGGGCAATCCCGCCTGAAATGTCCCTCGTCACCACACTGCAAGCAACTCTTGCGATTACCATGATTCTGCTGAGGTTGCTGTCTGTCATGTTGCTGTGGTTGCTGCTGCTGCTGCTGTCTCGGAAGTGAAACCCTACAGTCTTTGGCCATATGCCCCGCTTTGTTGCACCTGTGACATATACGAGTACACTGCCCCCGATGGTGATAGTTGCACTTGTTGCACTTTGGTAATTTTCCCGCATAAGAACCCTGACCTGAACTGTTACTCTGATTCTGATTCACCGAAGAAGACTGGCTGAAACCACGATTGCTGCCAGTATCCGGTCTTTTTTGTGACTGCACTGAATTGGACGCCTTGTCCACATCGCTCCACTTACGCTTGCTGTCAGTGGCAGGAGTAGTAGCTGTAGTAGCGGCAGTAGTAGTAGCAGAAACACGTGGTGGCAGCGAATTACTCTCCACCTCCTGATCAACGATCTTGTGAGCCAAACGGAAAATCTGAGTTAAGTTATTGAGGTTTGCTACAGTAACCAAACCCTTCACTCGTGGAGGTAATCCCTTGATGAACAACTCAATTCTTCGAGACATAGGTCGGGACAAATTCGGACACATGTCAGCCAACTCATACGACCGCTTCACGTACGCTTCAATCTCAGATCCCACCATTTTCAGATCATAATACTCGTTCTCTAGTTTCTGTATCTCATCACGAGGACAGTATTCCTCCCTCATCAACTCCTTAAAGTCGTCCCACGCAGTGGCGTTCGCTGCCTCGTTTCCCAACAGTTGAACCTGGGCATTCCACCATGTCAGGGCACCATCCTTGAGCGTGCCCGTAGCATACTTCACTCTGTCCCCAACAGGGCAGTTACATATCGCGAATACGGACTCCGCCTTCTCGAACCAACGCAAGAGTCCTACAGCCCCTTCAGTCCCACTAAAGGTCTGCGGCTTACAATCCATGAAGGTTTTAAACGTGCAAACAGGCGGATGGTGTAGATTCTGTTGCACCTGTTGACCTATTAACGAAATAACATAAAACAAACAAGTAAGACTCGAGCATGCGACACAAGGATAAAGAGTGTTTGGTACATATCGTACCAGCCTGATAAGCCGCTAAGGCTTCAGCCACGTGAGTGTTGATGAGATCGGTTAACTCAGCTTGAGTCATAGCAATGTGGCCACGTCCACCACCGCGGCCTCCACCATGTCCTCCACGTCCACTCATGATTCTATACAAGTAAAGGAAGAATTTCAAAAACAAGTTCAGGTGGGAGTCAAGCATCACTATTACCTCCCATAGACTACCGAGTTCTATCATAGCATTAACTAGCAGAGCGGAATCCTTTTTCACACTTGTCAAGTTTCACTGGGACTCATAAGCACCCCACATTATTATTATGTGTGCACCCACAATAATAATCCAATTTGCATGTTCATCTCAGCTCCACTCAATTCGTGTTAGAAAGGTTTCCCGAATTCAAGCAATAAAGCAGGTGACACCACGACATAGATCATGAAAGTTCAAGAAAGGTTGCACTATTAAAGCACGTAACGTGGGTTGGTAACATAATAGTTCATATGGCAGTGCCAAGTGTGCATTCATGTGTGACGTTATTCATAGGTAAACATTAGATATACTACGCAATAGTAAACAAGAGACGAACCTTGCAATCTGGAGCTGAGTGTCATGGTCGATTTCAGATCTGTTCGGTTATAGTCTGGTTTTATAAAAATCGTTTTAAAACCAAGTTCACTATAACCAGTGGCTCTGATACCAAATTGTCACACCCCAAAAAAATACCACCTAGGGAGTGTCCCTGATAGGCGTGTGACGTACAGACACTGAGCCACTAATTACATTGAACCCACAAGTATCAAATAAGTTCTCGAATAAATAATAAGAGTCCCATCACATTTAAATGTAAACTAATATGTTCAGCGGAAGCAAGTAATAAACCAAAGTTAAGTTATTCAAAAACCAATGTATAATAATAATAATAATAATAATAATAATAATAATAATAATAATAATAATAATAATAATAATCACATGACTCCCTCTAGTCGCCCCATGACCACTCCTGCTCTTCCAGACAGCAAGTCTCCAAATCCAAGATGCCTAACGACCTGCGAGCATGCAACAAGAGTATCAGACAAAGCTGGCGAGTTCACAGTTTTAATAAAACGTTAGTTACCAAGTATTTAATCCAGTCTGTTTAACAAATACGAAAACAATGCTGATAATATCTCGATACTGGACAAGACGGCTCCTGATGTATGTTTTGCCCGTTCCCTAGTGCTACTATCAAAGCACTGGGCCCGACTGGGTCATTAGTTCACACCCGCCCTCTCTCAGGAACGGGGAGAGGGTGCCAAATCTAAGTAGCGCTACCAACTAATACCCCGCTACCACCCACGATAGCAAAAGATGGGACTTAAAAGATAGAGAGTGAGAATATTATCCAACATCCCAGTTTTACCCAAAAGATTTATCCCTCCTCGGGATACCCACTGACTGTCCCAACCACCGGGACGCATGCTCAAAGTAGTGAACTCACCTTTGATTGCTCAGTAGATTATGTTACTTGTTTAACAGTTGATTAAATGCGTCCTACCATGATTTACCATCAACAATCAGTTTAATGAATTCACATATCACGTATCAAATCACACATACTACTCAAGCGCTAAATAATCAAACATATAATCACTACGTATGTCATATCAAGCATAGTTCATACCATCCCGTTTGCAATTACTGTTTGGGGTCACGTAATATCATAACAATCGCACTACACTAGTAACATGTCCGAAAGTACTCCGTTATCCACAGCCAAATTCACAACACATGATTAATCACATCTCTCATTTAAGCCAGACAATTCAAATGTGCAACCCAATGGTACACTCTTAGTGTTCCCATTACTGGATCGGCTCAACTGTAAGAAGAAGAGGCTGACCCCATTATAATTTGATTCACAATAGTCCATCCGATTGGACCTAAACCCAATGCACAATTGAGCCCAACCGGAACACCCAATAATTATTCGGCCCCTAACAAAGTGACCCGCAGACCGGTTCGCAGCCCACCCAACGTACCAGTCCATGATGTTCATTGCATATGGATCTAGCTTAATGTGCAGCCCAATTCCCATTCATTTTACGCGATGTTGGGCGGCCCATGTTTCACTTGTACAACTCGGCCCATGTTTCATTTGTACAAACAGATCATGATTTATGATTATTAACAACAACATATAATAGTTTACAAGCAGACTCTATAATCAAATTTGAGGTCTATCACAACTATACTCATTTTCGGATCATACATAAACCATCTGAACGTTCACATTAATCATGTTTTAACCATATATTTATAACTCAAATAATTGGTCATCCCTATAATAGACGTAACAGTATCAACCACATAACATTAATAATAATAATAATAATAATAATAATAATAATAATAATAATAATAATAATAATAATAATAATAATAATAATAATAATAATAATAATAATAATATCAATCATGTAATAATCCCTATTTGATGAATTTATCATCCCACCATACAATACAACTATTAACAGATTTTCATCACAATCCTCATCATCAAAAAAATCATGTAATTAATTGAATCTGATCATGACCATGAAACTTTTATCATACAACTTCTTGTCACATATTAAAACATAATCAGCAAGCATGTCTTTGGCCAAGTAAACATGTGCTCGATTAACATCATAAACAATTTCGATTAACACTCTAATCAAATAACTTAGTTAATTCGTATCAGGCCACAAGTTGAACATTAAGCAAACATGAACTGAATTCACTAACCGGAAGTCTTGGTTGAACAAGATGATATTGCGAATGGGGGGGGGGGGTTCTCCTGTTTGCCGTACGAACTAGGATGTGTATAGGGTTTGGGTTTATTCTTGTGATAATGATTGAGATATATGCACGGCCCCCTTAATACAAATCGAAACAATGTGGGCCGAACCCACATGTGCTAATCTATAACTTAAATGGGCTTCTAATACCCATGTTTGGCTTAATAACCCAAGTGATGGTTTGGGTTATGCGACTTGTGTGAATCGGTTTCAACACAAGTGTGGACCGAACACAAAAGAGGTAATAAGAGTATATGTGTGTGTGTGTAGCACAAGGTTGCGTTTACGCTCAACCGTTTTAACATACCAAGTAACATAAAGGACCAAGAATGGAAATTAACATGAAAGACAAAGAATTAATGAGGAATCAAGATTACCAAACTAACCTTGGAATTTCGGGTTGTCACAACAAGGACAAAACTAGCAAAACAGATGTTAGCTTTTTTAACAGAACTGATATGTTTCAAGAATGTTAAGAACAAAAGTGATACAAGTCTAAAATTTGGCTTTAAATTACATAACTGGATAAACCATAAGGGCGGAAATGACAGTTAACTACTTATTATACTTCATCTAGTTTCAGTTCTTCATTAAGAATGTAGTAACTAGGGTATTTGTCTGTGTGTTTGTGGTAGTATGTTATCACGAGAGCATCCGAGTGATATCAATTCAGTTCGTTACAATACTGGTACAATACATGCACTTAGTATAGAAATCAACACGTGTTTTACATTAACCGTAAACGACATAAACGCAACACTACCAACACCTATGTTATTCAAGCGGTATCAGTTGGTTCAGATCGTCACGATACTGATACTGATACCGATATTCATTTATCCTCACAGACACCGTTGTAAAAATGAAAACTTATCAAAAGCTGAAACCATAAATATGAGTACATGTACCGGTACCGATATTTTTTGGTACGGTATGTTATGATATGGTGTTGTTTATCAAAAACAATAAAAAAATGAAATAAGGTACCTAACTTGATGTTGTTCGGTCGATTCACTATAGTAGCGGCACAATATTCTTTATCAAAGAGGAAACCATAAACATGAATTCAAATGTTGTGCGGTCGGTTTCGATTTTGAAAAAAAAAACCATATTAATAATGGTATAATGATAGATAGACATTAATTTTGATGGTGATTTTAAAATGAAAATGACAAAGAAGATAAAGAGCATGAATCTTATCATCGAATCTCAACTAACAAAAATACTTTTGTTTACCATCGAAGATAATAAATAAAAGTAAATTTGGATGAAATATAATGATAACCCATCTTTGGTTGGTTGTTTGGTGCTTGATAGACTCTTGGAATCCAACCTTTGTGTGTTTCACAAAAGTAGCATCCATCATTTGTAAAAGTTATATTTCTTAATAAGATCTTAAAAGGTTATATTTGGATTTACTTGGATACTATGTTTAGTCACTTTTATATTTTATTAAACAGTTACTTTAAGTTGTAATACAAAATCCAACTTTAATATAAAAAATATATATATCATCTTCCATCTTAGATAGAAGAGATAGTGATCTAGATTCTATTGTGTACCCTTTGTTCGGATTTGTGGTCAAGTCCACTCAACATTTTTAGTTTAATGTAACGCTCTGTTCACTAAACAAGGGGAAAAAATAGAAAGTAAAAGGAAGAAGAAAAAGGAAGAGAAAGGGAAAAAAAGATGTTCTTCCTTTAATTTCCTTTTAAATCAGAAGGAAAGAAAAAAATTAAAGAATTTAGTCTGGTTTTTCGAGTTTTTTCCCAAACTAGTGTAGATACAAAAAGTATTTACCTATTTGGGTACTTTGAAAAATATTTACCTATTTGGGTACTTTTCTATATCCCTTTAATTTTTTACCTAATTTATACATTTCTTTTTATTTTTCTACCAAAAGTTAAATTAGATTACTCATAGAATTGGAATCAGCAAAAATATGAGTAATTATTTTTTGTAAAAAAATAAAAAATTCTGCAAATATTCAAAAAAAATCTACAAAAATTCTACAAAAAAAATCTGCGAAAAATCCACAAATTTACTCCCCTAAGTTATATCGATTAAGTGATAGTAATTTGGTGGAAAGTTTGATATTTCAAACAAGTTTATTTAAACTCAAGCAATTTATAAAATAAAGTTACAAATTTCGAATTTCTTGAAATTTGAGTTTTGAGAAAAGATCCTAAGTATTTTAATTATTTCAATTTTATTAATAGTGATTATTTCTCCAATATTCTTTACGTATAAGTAGTTTGTTTTTTTATAGATATTAACCCCAAACGAACTACACAATGTGGACCATCAAATCCACCAACTATTACCCTATAGATTATATGTTTTTTTATAATATTTTTTGCAGATTTTATTTAACTTTGAAGAATTATTGTAGAATTTTTTAATATATTTTTGCAGATTTTTGTGGATTTTTCGCAGATTTTTTTAGAATTTTTGCAGATTTTTTTTGAATATCTGCAGAATTTTTTATTTTTTTACAAAAAAATAATTACTCATATTTTTGTTGATTCTAATTCTGTGAGTAATCTAATTTTACTTTGGGTAGAAAAATAAAAAGAAATGTATAAATTAGGTACAAAATTAAAGAGATATAGAAAAGTAACCAAATAGGTAAATATTTTTCAAAGTACCCAAATAGGTAAATACTTTTTGTATCTACACTAATTTAGGAAAAAACTCCTGGTTTTCCTTTCATTTTCTTCTTTAAATGAAACTTTGGAACACAACATGTTTTATTTTCTTTTTTTTTTCCTTTCCTTAAATGAAACTATGGAACACAAATATTTTTACTTTCTCTCTATTTCCTTTCATTTCTTTCCATTATTAGGGGTAATATTCTTCGCCAAGTCGACTACATATTTCTTTTAAGTCCCGGTTTCGCAAAGGTGAGTATAACTCATAGTTGATAAAATGTTTATGGCAATAAAACACCAACTGCTTTGTTTGATAAGGTAAACTCAATCACGCTTGATGATTTTTCTTTTTTTTCCATGTTCAATACTTGTGTTTCTTGTTTTTTTTTTTTTGATTGAACGGTAAATTTGGATCACTGACGGACCACCGGAGTATTATCGGGCCACCAGCGGAACCACCCGATCATATCCATCTCCACTAGGCAATAATGTCTATACACAAATTCAGGAGAAAACTCAATAAATCTGGAAAAAAACCCTTTGTGGGAATCAAACCCATGACCTAATGATCATAAGCCTTATCTCACCCGTTGTAGATTTTGATTTTTCAAGCAGTGTGCCTAAGGTCCTGTATATGGATTCAAATATCCGATGGAGCCCCATTTCGGCTCTAAGCGCTTTAGTTTGATGATGCGGATGTGGTTGGTGCTTATCACTTCTAGGCTTCTACACATTATATTGCGTAAGTTTAACGGTAACGGGTGCTCACTATAAAAAAATTAAAAAAAAATTGTAATATTAGGATGCGTGATTTAGTAATGAGGTAATTTGTGTATATTGTGTTTTCCTGATTTAGAAGAACTGATGTAACTAAACTTTCTTAAAACTTTCTAAATAAAAACTCTGAAAGTTTTTCTTTTACCTCACATTGTTCTTTTCATTTGATTTGATTGATTCATATAAACTGCTTATATAAAATATAATATTTAAGACATTTTGTAAAAATATAGGCATATTTATTATTTAGTTTAGTTCTAAGTTTTAAAATATGTTTTAAAAATACTTTTACACCAAAGTAGTTGACTTTTCATACACATAGTATCTACCGTTTTTAACAACAAATGTTTCTCTTTTACACTAATAATTCTAAATTATTTCGCGTTATATACAAGTATATGCATTACTATATATTTATTGAATAATATATTAAATAAATAAAGAATACTAGTTTGAAACACAACTTAGGTAATTAATTCATATCATAATTAACTTTTACCAAGTAATCTTACAACTTACAAGCTCAGCTTCAACACTATAAACGATGGAAAAATTGTTTGAATGCATGAAAATAATAAAATACAACCAAGAGCCATGCACTAAAAGGAATAAAAGAACTTCAAGAGTGAATTACAAAACTTGTCAATGTACAATCTAACCCCACCACCCCTCAAGTAACAAAAGAACATCAGAAATTTTGAACCTAAAAGACAATGTTGTTTTGCAAGCATTTGAACTAGAAAATTAACAACCTCCCTCACCCCCACTCCCCCCAAAAAAAAGTACAATAATGCCACTGCACCATCTAAATAAAAATAAAAACCCTATTTATCTCTTATTTCTTTTATTGATCATTACATGACTTTAACCTAAACTCGTGCTTTGAATTGCTTGTCAGGTTCCGCCATTGATCTGTAACGTCTTTAGCAATTTTAAGCGCATCACATGTTGTACCAAGAAGACCTCTTCGGGTAAACCCAACCGTGTATAACCCGTTCTCTCCTTTCCATCCATTTGGGAAAGGCGTTTTCGGCATTCCATCATCGGTGAAAAAATCACTTCCCTGAAACACATTAAATACAAATATTTTGTTATAGCAAGGGCTTGTATTATTTATACAAATCAATGATATTTAAGTTGAGAGTTTATAAATATTTTTTTCTTATAAATTAAAAATAATAATACACTTATTTGAAGTATGTGGGCCATACTCAATGACCAGACTCATTATGAAGGACAAAATAATGAGATCATAATATGCACAACACATTTCAATTCTGATTCTCTCTCTAGATAACTGCAGCAACAGAATATCTTATGGTAACATTATTCCAGAAATAAATTTACTACAACCAGAACATTTCTTATTGTGATTTATACAATATGCATCAAAAGGTGTACATTACTCATGATTTAGAAACTTAGTTTTTGTCATTTGTAAATTTGTTAAGCTCATTTATAAGCAAATTCATAAAATAGAAGAAATATAAGAATGGGAATACTTGTTGATAGTAACATATCATAAAATGACAACAAAAATGTTAAGAGATTGAGAACCCTCCAAACAAGTGCCATCAGTTTTTCACTTTTTTGGTTACTAAAAACCATTTTGTAGGCTTCTGTGTAAGGCTTAGAAAGTGATGTGAGATAGAGAATAAGATAAAATTCTGTAAAAATATTTTATAAATAAGTTTGATTTTGTTTTTTCTATAATAATATATAACTATCATAGAAAAAATAGAAGGTGTCTATTTTCGACGGTCAGGGTGTTCACAATTTGATTTTCTATGGTTTTACAATTTCAAACCGAACCATGAACAATGTTATCATCTGTATAATAGGGTATCTAACATTAACCATTGGTAACTATGTTATGCATGATTTTAATAGTAAAAACAGAACAAACCATTATATGTTATCACAATTGGTGCCATAAAATTTACCTTGAGCCAAAATGGCACATTGCTCTTGTATCCTGTTGCCAAAACAATAGAATCAAATGCAATTTCTTGACCATCCATAAATCTTGCTCCATTTCTAGTGAGTTCTCTCACTCCTTGCTCCACCACCTACAAACATTCCAATAAATCACAAAAAAAAAAAAAAAAACATTTGTCTTGTACAACACATTAACACATGTGTCAGGAATCTTTCGATAGTTACCTTGATGTTACCGGATTTGATAAGAGACAAGGCACCGGTGTCGAGCACCGGTGTCTTTCCAGTAGCATTTTTAAGCTCAATAGGGCCGGTTTTTGGTCGCTTAAGCCCTAGTTTATCGGTGTTTCCAAGTGTTAAACTAGCCATAAACAAGATTAATCTGTCCACCACTCTAAGTGGTAGCCATTTGAGAAGTGCCATAGCTATTCCAAATGTTGTGAATCCAAACATCTCTCTAGGTAGAACATGAACCTATATTTGCATCAAAACAAACAAGCAAATGTCACACAAAAGTCAACCAAGTCAACATATTTTACAAAATCTTGATTGCATTGAAATAAATCAATAATCATCCAATATACAAGTTTTAAAGCATGGGGTATATATAATTACTATTTTTTTTCAAGAAACACCTTTTTTTGACAAAAAGATGAAATACCCAAATGGAAAAAAGTAAACTTTGATTGTTTTAACATAAAAAGAAAGAATTCAGGAAATACCCACATGAGAAAAAATCTTGATAGTATCAAAACTAAGGTGATCTTGTGATTTCAACTATTGTTGTATATTGTATAATATTTTTCATAAAATAAAAAAAGACCCATTTCAAAAAGTGAACTAAAAGTCTAAACTCTAAAAGGCAAACTTGATTGACTTTGACATATAAAATTACAACAACAATAATACACTAATCATCACAACCCCCCCCCCCCCCCCCCCAACACACACAACACCTTAACACACACACACACACACTGAAAAGAACATAATAATAATAATGATGAAAATGATGATGAACTTACAGAGTTTCTAACAACCATAAAAGGACTTGCATTGTAACGGCAAAGGTCCAAACTAACCTCCATACCAGAATTCCCACACCCAACAACCAAAACCCTTTGATCTTTAAACTCACAACCACTTTTGTACTCACTTGTATGCTTCACCACCCCTTCAAACTTTTCAACCCCTTGAATCTCCGGCACCACCGCCTCCGCATTCTCTCCGGTAGCCACCACTAACCACCGTGACACATACACACAATCTTGTGTACTCACTCTCCACACACCATTTTCACCATCAAACTCAGCTTTTTCCACCAACTGGTTAAACTTTGGGACAATGTTAAAGTGTTTTGCATAGGCCAACATGTAGGAAACAAACTGGTTTTTAGAAGGGTATTTTGGGAAATTCTTTGGGTACCCAAATAATGGAAGCTCACAAAAATGTTTAGGGAGATGAAGCTTTAACCGATCATAGGTTTTGTGTTGCCATAAAGATGCAATGCAGTCACTTCTTTCAAGAACAAGTGATGGGATTCCATTTTCTTGAAGACAAGCTGCAACAGCTATACCAGAAGGGCCAGCACCCACTATTATTGGCCCATCAAATGTTATAAAGATCTTGTCTTTTTCACAAGAATCCATTAAAGATTTATCAAGAAAGATAAAAGGATGAAAACCCACAACAGAAATGTAAGAAGATTGTGAAATGAGTAAGAAATTAAGGGTCTTTTGAAAATCTTGAAAAATACTCTGTTTTTCAAGAATGTGCTTTTTTTTTCAAGAAATGCTCTGTTTTTGTTGTGTTTTAGTTTAAAGATTTATCAAGAAAGATAAAAAGATCAAAACCCACAAGAGAAATTCAAGAAAATTGAAGAATGAGTAAGAAATGAAGGATCTTTGAAAATCTTGAAAAATACTCTGTTTTTTTTTTCAAGAAATGCTCTGTTTTTGTTGTGGTTTAGTTTAGAAACCAAGAGTTTAAATGGGTGTGAGTGAATTGAAATGTGGGTTTTTTTTTTTAAATTTTCTGAGGGTATTTAAATGCAGAGAGAGATGAAGATGGAGGCGTGTAGGGTTAAGGAAAGGATTTGGTTCACTTTCTCAAGGCTTGTTTCTTCTGAGGTGTTGAAGTGAAGTGAAGGGGCAAAGTGAAAGAGGGAGAAAGGAGGGAAAAACTATAAATACATTTATGTGGATGAGTGAGTGAATGACTCTGTTTTACTGTGTAGTTGAGTTGAATTTATAGGGTTATAGGTGGGGTCATGAAGTCAGTCATCAACTCTACTTGTTAATTTTTGTATTTTGATAATTTTAAATGATTTTTTTCTGGGTTATAGGAATTTAAAAAATTATAAGGCTATAGTGTGTGAGAATCTGGTTGGGACATGATTTGCCACCTAGGAAAATGAATAAAAGGTTACACCACTCCCTTGCTTGATCCACCATGGTTTGAATTGATTAAACCATGGCAACCATGATCCTCATTTCCATTTTTCAACAAATCATTTCATTTTTTCTTTAGACAAAGATAAATTATAATAAATAAGGGGCTAGTGATTTTGATCATGACCACACCCTTAGGGTAGTGGTTTTTGATGATGGATTAAAGGTGGATTACATGGCACTGACGTAAAGGGTCATGGTGGTCATAAGGGTCATGACCACACCCTATAGCCTAACAAGTCATTCTCCATAATCACCAATTAGGTGGGGTATTCAACATACGACAGAAACTAAAAAAAATTCGCCATTAAAAAAAAGACACAATCATGAAAAAGATATAAAATTTTGAAATATATGACTAGTAAGAGCGTTCGTAACGGGGTGTTTATACACTCGTAAGCACAAAACCAAGGATGTGATATTGTGCTATTATGTGCTTTAGTCATTTTTGGCTTTGGTGTTTATGGAGATGTCCGCCGAAGGCAAAGTGTGCCTCCCAATATATTTTACTAACTTTTGTAGGTTATAAAGTTTTTTTTACGTCCAACGTTGCGACGAAACCGAGTAAATGATGATGTAATACGTATGCGTTTTGAATATAAAACATGTTGTTTAGAAAAAGTCAAACCATTAGAGCGGGTTACTTTATCATCGTACCATTTTATGATACAAAATAAATACTTTATTTTGAGTACAACTTCGTTTTTAACAAAACTTATAATGGAATGTCGAGGGAAAAAATCAACCACAACTACGTACTTAAGTTTTTTAGAAAAAAGTTATAAACATAATTTATTTACAAGTATCAAATTAATTGATAAAATAAAAAAGAATTATTAAAAAATTGGTAAGGAAATATGTGGTTTAAAAAAAGAAAAAAAATAAAAATATGTTAGTAAAAGTAAATATAATAATAAACTATTATAATATTAAGATAATAATAATAAAAAAGCTATATACTATTATAAAAAATAGTTACTATTCATGGCCCTTCGTTAAGAATATACATATAATTTTTAAATATAAAAAACATAAATATTTATATATGTTGTAAACTTATTAGCTTCAATAAATAAACTTATAACATTTTAGAATTTATATATCTTAGATATAACCTTATACAAAATTTAGAGTAAACTGCCATTTTGGTCCCTGAGGTTTGGCCAGTTTTGCCACTTTAGTCCAAATTTTAAACCTTTTGCCATTTTGGTCCCTGTAATTTCGTTTTTTTGCTATTTTGGTCCAAGTTTCAAGTTTGGTCAGATTCCCCAACTAAAACCCTGATATTTTGTCTTTATCCTCAGGGGTGTTTTGGTCATTTTAGATTTATTATAAGTCAAAATTGATTAAAAATAATCAAACCCAAATACACCACAAATCAACAGTCCTTTCTGACCCAAATACACCACAAATTTACTTCAATTTCATTCTCAGTTGTTACAAAAATGACATCTGCATCATTCTACTGTGATCAATCAAAGAGATCGTCGAACAAACCTATGATTTCCCCACAACGATGTCAAAATCAAATCAAGCGGATGATGATGAAGCAGATGATGAATTTTGGTTGCTTCGAAGACCACCAGCATGATGATGATGATGAAGAACACATAATCAAGCTCACCGGAATTGCTGAATTACGTTTTAACCACCACCTGCCTCTCTCTCTCTATCTAGCACCCCTGACTCTATCTTTTCTCTCTCTCTCTCTCTAAATAACCCTCTGTCTCTCTCTCTCTCTCTCTAACACCCCCAAATCATCAGCCACCCCAAATTAGGGTTATTAACATACTTGCAAATCCTAACATTCAAAGCCATTTCCTTAGATACCACTACTACAAAACTAATTTTTCTAAGCGAGTAGAAAACTCATTTTGGGCGGTGGGGGGCTCAAAACCGCTCAAAAGAAACATGCCCACGTTAATCCAAACTTAAACAACCTAAAAAATTGTTTTTCTGGGCTATGTTTAAAAAGCGCCTAAAACTATACCTTTTTTTGAGCTACATTTTGAACCGCCCAGAACATTTAAGCTTTAAGCGCCAAATATTTTTTAGTACCCCGCCCAGTTTTTTCATGAAACCCTAATACCCAAACACAATTGGATACATATGCCTTTTTCGTGGATCCTTTTATCCTCCTAGATACTTTATGAAACCCTAATCGACATCACATCTTTCATCCTTCTCAATTTGACAGGTTCATCCATTTTTTCACCGAAGCTAATCAACAGGTTCATTACCCTAATTGACAATACATGTTTGTCTAATTTGCTTATAATTTTATATGCTTCTACAGGTGAGAACCTAATCGGTATCATCTCTCTTAGGTTCAGTTTGGAACTATGGAATGGCTCTTTTTTATGGTTTGGTTGTTCTTAATCTGATAATACTCATTATATACTGTACACATTTTTGTATATTTTGTTTATGTATATTTGATCTCTAGACAAGAGTGATGAATTGCGGTTGTTTAGTTTGATTCAACTCAAATTATCCATTTCTGTAACTCACCTTACAAAATTTGTACTAAGTGGATCTTAATTTGAAGAGGATTACTGCGTTTTTAACAGGGAATTATCGGCATAAGGTAGCTTCTTCTCTCTTTTTTATCGTTAATTACTCTAGTTAGTGTAGATTTTGTTGTTAATTTGATTTAGGTTTCTCTTTGCAATGGTAATCTTAATTCGTTCACAAGTGAAAATAACCTGTTAAATCTTTCTGATTCTGCTCATGTTAGACCAATAGTTGAATTTAGGTTAATGAGATACTGTTATTAATTTCAAATGTGTGAAAGTTGTTTTGTGGATAAAGTGTGAAACCTTAAAAGGTACTTTATCATCATCGTCATCATCATCTATAATTGGTATATTATGCACATTTACAATTGTAGGTGGTCTGGTTATTTTTTCCTTTGATTGGATCTGGTACTAACATCTTGGTTCTCAGATAAATTCTCCAATTCAGCTTCAACAGAGGAGCCAGAGTTATTGAGATGAGAGGCGTGGAGCCTCTGTAACTTCCTTCAACAATCTGAAGCCAAACTTAACTACCACAGGACTAGTCTCAGTTGCCTTTGCAAACGAACCTGTTAGCATCGCCAAGGTGAACATCATATTGTAACTTCATCGATATAAGATGTTTGTCATGCTCAACTTTGTGACCTTGAGCTTTGTGATCATTATAATTTGTAATGTTTGAATGCAGCCACCGAGTGTAGGTAGTTCCTTAGTAGCTATGTCTGCCTCTCAAGCTCTTGGTATTGAACGACTATTTGTGGTTCTTTCGTTGTATAAAACTGGGGCTGGATGGGTATTGAAAGGAAAAGGACCGACAGTGTGTCTATTCGATGATCATAATCAACAAAGCGAACGGCGAGAGATTCAGTATATTGCCACCATTGTATGGTACGATAGTATAATAAATACGTGGTTGCCTTTTCTTCATTGAAAATAGATGAAAATGTACATTGTTTATTTTTTTATAAGTGACTTATAGCTTGTTTAGTGATGTTTTTTTTCTTACGGCTGCTGTGTGTTGGCCAGAGGAGGTGACTGGAATTGATGAAGCTCAACCTTTTGAAGATCTCCATTATTCCTGTATAAAAGCCGCTAACCATGATGGTCAAATTGTAATTGTTGTTTGTTTGGATGGTCACTATCTTAGGTAACACCAAAAATTTTTTAAATTATCTTTTCTAGTTTGTTGCAGTATAACATATTGTGATTTGATGTCGAACATTTTTGCATGCTCTCTGTTTTTTATATAAACACGCATGGGATTAAACATGCTTCTGTTTTGAACCGTTTGAGATTAAACACGTTTTGTATTGACCCTCTACACAGTTAAATATAAAAAATCTCTAAATTTATATCTTTTAGCTTCCAAATCTTCAAGATTTTTTGTCAAAGAAAGTGCTAGCAAGTCTTTGTACTTTTTGTATGGTAAAAAACAAACGAAGGCAACATGTTTGAGTTATAGATTTTTTTCACTGAAAACTTGTTTATTCTTATTTCCAGCTTGGTCCAAGGGACTCTCTAATACGGTGCTTTATAAAGCGTAACCGAAGATCATTGTGGATCCTATTTTATATGTGGCAGATCATTGTGGTATTTAGGTCAGCAATTCCTGTTGTGCTCCTTACTGCCTAAAACACGACATTTAGGTAACCTTTTTCGACGTGTTTGTTCAGGATTTATGCAATTCAGTTCCAATATATGATGTTTGTCTGTCGATTGTTCAACAATTATCGATTTTGTAAACTGATTTATATAATTATTGATTGTTCAACATTGATAGCCTGATGGCGAAATGCCAAGTGACAAGACTGTTGGGGGGCTTTCAACACATTTTTTAGTGAAACATGTGCTGGAATACACGTTTCACGTGCCATTTTCATTGACCTTGAGCCCACTGTCACCAATGAAGTGAGAACTGGTTTATACCACCAACTGTTTTTCTCGGAGCAGCTCATGTGCGGGAAGGAAGACGCCGCAAACAACTTTGCACGAGGCCACTATACCAGTAAATATCACACTCTCGTTTAAATGATTATAATTTAGGTCTCCATGTGTGTGTGTATATATATATATCTTACTTTTTTATTTGGTTTTTTAGATTTTGAACCACGCAAGAGAGATTACACAAGCAGAAATCGACGAAGATGGTTGAAAACATCATGCATCAGTTTTTTAGTTCGGTATTTAGTGATGATAGGTAGACATAGAATTAGTTTAGTTTTTTGATAGGTAGACATAGAATTAGTTTAGTTTTTTTTGAACAAGATGTGTACACTATGTATGTTATAATGTAATTAAACAAGTTTTTCTGAATTTGTTTGGGTTTGTTGGTTTTTGACTGCAATGTAGTATTTTTTTAATTCTTTTATTCTGGGCTCCCATTACTCTTTTTGAGCGTTCCATAAATACATTGTTCTAAATTCCATTTTGGGCGGTTTACTAGGTGTTTGGGCGGTTCAATTTGAGTGGTTTTGGTGCTATTTTGGGCGGTGAGTCGTGTTACTTTGGGCGGTTCTTTACCCGCTAGAATACACATACACTTTTTCCAGCGACGTTTGTTTGGGCGGTCCTAAAACCGCCCATAAACTTCAATTACACCGCCCAAACAAATACTTTTTCTAGTAGTGAACCCAGAAAGCTCAACCCGTGTACGGCGGAGATGAAGGACATAAGACCAGGCCGGAGTTTTTGAAACGGTGGTGGTGGTGCTTGGCAGAAAGGAGAGAGGGAGAGGGAGAGGGAGAGTGGTGATGGTGGCGGTGGTGATCTGAAAGGGGAGATGAAGATGAGGGTTTTGAAGATCTGAAAGGGGAGATGAAGATGAGGGTTTTGAAGATCTGAAAGGGGAGATGAAGATGAGAGTTTATTGATTAATGTGTATTGTTTAATTAAAAATGTGTTATAATAATTCCAAAATGACTAAAATTACCCCTGACGGTAAAGACAAAATATCAGGTTCTAAGTTGGGGAATCTGGCCAAATTTGAAATTTGGACCAAAATGGCAAAAAACGAAACCATAGGGACCAAAATGGCAAAAGGTTTGAAATTTGGACTAAAGTGGTAAAACTGGCCAAACCTCAGGGACCAAAATGGCAGTTTACTCCAAAATTTATAATATCAGGTTAGAAAGTTTTAATAGTTAATAAAATTATGGAACATATATAACTTAAGAATTTGTAAAATTTATACATTTATAAACGTTTATGTAATAGTTTAGTTTGTGTAAATTTAATTATATATTAATCTAAATGTTTGAATTTTAACATATATTTTTATTCAACTTTATACAAGTCAAATATTTTAAATTGCTTATAAAAAAGATTAAGACCAACAATTCGTATATGAACAGAAAGCACTTGTTGCATTAGACATTTATTAATTTAATCAAGTATAATTGACGTATTTTTTAAACAAACAAAAACCTGTATAAAGAAAGATAAAATGCGATTTGGTTTGGTAACCTAGATTTGGGGATGGCTGATTTAGACTTTGTGAACTGTGTGTGGTCCTACTGAAATTATTAAGTAACACAGGGAGAAATAATGCAAAATTCAAAAGTAGATGGGGGTCTTTTGAATTTTTTTCGTTCGTTGGATATCATAAGATGTAACTATGAACTAGGTCGTACGTGGTATGTGCATCACACTTGGATGTTTGCATGACCATTTTAGATTTTTCATGTCTTAGGACAAAAGACAAATTTATTAGGATTTAGGCAAGATCTTTTTTGTGATTCTATTGCTATTAAATGAACACATATAATCCTAAATTTGATTCTATAAATGTTTGTTGGATCTAGTTGTTAGATTTGGATATTATTGGATTGATTCGGGCATGAGGTCACTATCTATCATTGCCATGTGGTTTTGTTGGAACCCAACAACATCACTAGTTATCGGATGCTACTTGAACTCGAATTAAATCTTACCATATAGTATTAAATAGTGGGCGAGTCAGGTTCTTCTATTAAGATCGTGTTTTGCTTGTTTGGACTATATATTTACCCTTAGATCTTAGACAATAAGTTGTTAGGTTTTATCCGCACACCATCGTCAAGTTAAGTCCCATCCTTGCGAGATTATGGCTAATCTAGTTTGGAACATTTATTTTTCTTAGAGTAAACTTCCGTTTTACTCCCTGTGGTTTGGTCACTTTAACGATTTTGCCCTAAACCTTTAAAAATAGTCATTTTACTCCCTGATCTATGAAGCCCTTCATAATTTTACTCCCTGCCCCTAAACGTCATCCATTTTAAATGTTAAGGTTTAAAAAGGTAATTCATTAATGTGGGTTGGGAAAAGACATAATTGCCTATCAGGTGTTTTGCACGTTACAGACTTTAATGTTTAAAATGGATGACGTTTAGGGCGGGGAGTAAAATCATGAATGGATTCATAGATCAGAGAGTAAAATGGCTATTTTTTAAAGATTAAGGCAAAACCGTTAAAGTGACTAAACCACAGGGAGTAAAACGGAAGTTTACTCTTTTTCTTATGTTAGATATAGTGAGGTCTTTTAGCTTAAATAAATAAATGTCATGTTTAGCTATAACTATTCAACCATGCAACATCGTCTTTAGCTATCACTTTTTGAACATGTAGACATCATTTTCCTCATGAGTTGATTCTAAACCGTCTTTACTGCGATCACTATAAACTCTACAGATAAATCTATCAAAGTAAAAAGTAAATCTTTTATTCAATTTTCATGTAGATTAATAATAGTTCATCTCTAAGTAACACGCAGTCGATAAAATTGTTCATATACTACATATGAAAATTCATGAAATTCGCCTAGGTGATCTTTTCGATCACTAAGTTTCTTCATTGTCATTATTTGTCGATCTTCAACATTTCGCATATTATCATCGAGGACTGCTAGAGTTTCTTAAAGCCTCCTGATTGTTGCAATAGTTCCAATTGCATGATCTGTGGTGGTGGCTACAGGCTCAGTCAGCTTTGATATATGTTACATATTGCGGAAATCCCCAAATTAGGGTTCAAGTATTGCTTACATATTTATTTATTTATTTACTATATAACATTTGCAAATTAGGGCGAATAGTGATTCAATTTGATTGAGTCACCGCTACATCCTGGATTTCAATTTAATATTTCTTTTAGCAAAAGTCTAGAACTACCAAGTTTGGTTTTGGTCGAAGAAATACTAATTTTTAATATTTATTTTTATTATTAGCGTCACTTTTAAGTATATTTTGTTTTTCGCTTATAACTTTTAAAATACGATGATTTATGCCATGCGACATACTTATTTTTTTTAATCTAAGTATCAATATATATATATATATACACATACACACACATATTTTCTTACAACGGAGTAGTAAATAGTAATATATGAGTGATTGAAGCATAAACGTGCAATCATCCATGTCATCAAAACTACCTCATGATTGATCATATATATACACACACGGTGACGACATTTACCATTGTTATTATCATAATAGTATAGTATAATACTTTACAAATTACGAATATAGTGTTACAACGTTTTCATTTTTATCTACGTTTCAATAGAAAAATGTTTTTTTTTGTTCGTTCAGTGTTGTGATGAAATTAATTGATTCCTACCAAAAAACATTAAACTGGTATCTGTATTATCCGAACTTATACTAGTACACGTTTTTATTGTTTTTGATTAATGTATATCACGTGTCGATACCCTCTTAGCATATCTCTTTCGCTTGTTATATCGAGTGTTGATATCGTAAAACTACTATAACAAATCAAACCGTATTGATATCGACGGAATAACCGCTGTAACATGCGGGGAATCCCAACTAGTGTATAACTAGACATGAAAAAATATATGTAATAACACTATGCTATACAAACTGCTATAAAATCACCCTAGGTTTATAAATATTATCTTACATTTACATCTAGGTTCTAGTCCCTTCTGATAGTCTTCCTATTTTATCAAAGGGGTGTTCCTATCCAAGAGCCTACAACTTGAAAATTTGAAAATTGGACGATGAATAATTTATAAAACAACTTGAAAGTTTTTTTGTTTCTGTCCAAGAGGCTACATTTTATAAGCTCATAAAATCTCTTCATGGCATCAAATAAACATTAAAGTAACAGAACAAAATATATGAAGTTTGTTAACATATGGTGATAGTTTACCTAAATATATGATGGTTGGTAACATAAACCTGTTTCTAGTAAAAAAAAAAAAAATGGATCCTTCTAATCTTGTATAGATTATTAATGTCAAGTGTCTGTCACGAGGATTGTTAAGCATACGTTTAAAAGATTAATAATTTCTCGAATCAAAATATATCTTATTTCAGAAATTGATGGTTAGAGTTGTTACTTGAGTATGAATATGGTGCTAGAATTTATTTCTTCTCACAGTCTATGATTATTATCTTCAAGGTGTTTATTATAACTCGATCCAAAACAAAATCGGGAATCAAATACTTTTATTTTATTATTGGAATTAGTTCCTCGAATTCTTTCATGTAAGACCACACGGTCTGGGTGTGGAAATCTGGCTTGGAGGCCAGTCCACGCCCACCAAACCACCACGTGGTGTTTTCCACGGCACTGTGAGTGGGAAGGTTTGTGATTAGTGGTTTGTGGTAGAAGGTTTGTGATTAGTTGTTTGTTTTTAAACACTAGGTGAGACCTTTTTCATGCCCAACACCATCCCGTGCTTTTTTTACCACGCCCCTTAGCTTACGTGACTACCACATGACGTTTAATGCCTCATCTTCAACTCACTCCACACCGTATAGTCTAAGAACTCAAGAATGAAGAAGTTCAACTAAAGTAAATATATCACTAAACCGCAGTTGCATCTGCCATCCACGCCACTAGCACCCCGCCTCCAGCCATCTGCCCACGCCCCAGATCGCTGTCCATGCATCTGGAACAGCCCCGCCACTGGCAACCTTGATCGTTGCGGCCATCACTGGCGTTGTTCCCACAGCGACACCCAAACTCATTACAAATTCAAATTCACTTGATAGATTCAGTTCATCTGAATTTTAATTACTGTTAGCAAATTCCAAATCAAGTTCTTCCGTGTTCCTATTCCTTTGATTAATTCCAACTTCATTAAAAAAAATTCTTTAAACCAAACACATCTTTAGTCCTCCAATTCCAGAATGCTTAATTCCATATTATCAGTTTATGTTGTCCCAATCATAATGAACCTAGTATCTAACACGCATTACAACATATGACATCACATTCATGATAGCTATCATCTCTTCTTGACCGAATGAATTACAAAATCACTATTTTCTACATTTATAAACCGAACATTTACTTCTGTACAGTGGATGACATTTACATAGACATCATGGATATTTGAGACCCATAACTATATGTTTCCATATAGCAAGATCATAGAATCTGATATATGATGAATATAACGTGCGATCCACATTTTCGGTTACTGATACTATTTATGTTCTACAGTTGTTGGCACTGTCATCATCATCATACTCAGTAAATCCCACCAATAGCAAAACTAAAGTAGGGTGTGAAGAGGGTAAGATGTAGACAGCCTTACCTCTATCCTGTAGGAATAGAGAGGCTGCTTCCAGTGAGACCCCTCGGCTTGATGGTAGTTTTGCATCAAACCTTGGACATAAGTCACATAACACTCGGCAATTAAGACAAACGCGAATTAGTGCATGTACTCCTTTGTCTTTCATCTATCAACGCCATCACATGATGCACGATTAACCATCCCCCTCTTTTAACATTATTTTCATGAAATTAGTTAATAACGTTAAAATTAGTGCACTTTCACTTTTGCCCCCCGAGCGCCCACACGCATATACATTATATGCGCATACTGCAAGCGTGACGTTTAGTTGTTGGCACTGTTTCATATGTATATACTGACAAGGCCAGCATTTTGATGTCAGCTTTTGTAGGAAGAAAGAACATGAGTTCTGTGCTTGGTTATATGATTTGTGTCTGGCTATGATGTTATTATCGTTAGTTTTCTGAATTCTGATGCACATGATGTGTAGCCGCTTACTTCACTATCTATACCCCAATTGATATGCTAAAGTTCCACTCAATCATGATGCATTTTGCATATTGCAATCATCAATATTCTGCCTAAGTTTAATCTGCAGAAGCGTGACAAGGGCACTTTATGGTCTGGTCCAGGTCGGGCTAGGTCTACCTTCCCATGCCACACTCCATGATGTATATAACTCTATCATGTTGAAATATAAAGTTTCCTTTATTACTTACTTGGTTAGAAACTCGTATATAATACTTGTTGAATAAATGAAATATTAGATAATTAGTAATGAAAATTTAGGAATTGTAAAACGATATTTTGAGATTGTTGGATTGTGAAAGCTTTAATCACACAAAACTTAAATTAACGTACAAAGATGTGTTTGCTGTTCAAGAAAAACCCTAATTTCATTCATATTAAAACTTACAATATATAGAATAAAATAAATACCCACTAACCCAATAACTAATAATTAGGTCCACTAATCCATTAACCCACTAACTTAATCTTGCTAAACACTTCAATATAAAAAACACATGACTATACTTGACCAATAAAAACATACTTCTAGTCTTCTATTGGCCCGACTTGTCCCATCAAGATTAATCCAACAGAGAAAAGATATATATATATATATATATATATATTGAGATAGAATACGAATAAGTAAAATAAGAGAAGCGGAAAAAATAATGTTAGGTCACAAAATTGCGACACGTGACGCAATGAGCTACTTATTACTTATTAGGTATAGATTTTATTAATTATTCCACATTGCTAATGGGTTCGTCGCATGATCATTTATTTCTAGTCATTGGTTGTTTGTGGGAACTAATTTTTATCGGTACTTGGTCGATGATAACTTAGGGTGCAACAGTCTAGGTATTTCGTCATAAATGTATGGGAAGTTCCGACGCAGTTAAGAAATTTTCGAAGGAAATTTCGCCTCTTTACAGTAGTGTAACATGAACTTCATTATGCCCTTTATCGCTTTCCCAAACTTATGAAAGTTCTAGACATAAACCTAACTTTGTTGGACAATGCGGGTAAAACAATCTACTAAAAACTTGTTATATTTGTCATTTAAAGCTTGAAAACCCTACAAAATGATATAGATTATATATATAGAACAGTAGTTTAAGCCATGGTTTTTCCTGTTAAGAAGTGAGGTATTAAAGAGCAATGATACAAGTATGAATGTTTGAGGCCCCATTGCATATAATTATAGGAATATTTGGTATGGTATGATGAGAAAAGGTGACATGCATTTCCATTAGAACAGTGAATTGGTTGGTGGTACTTAATAACTTTCCTCCACAAAATCTGCAACAATATCATAAGATATACTATTTATAGTACCAGAAGAGTTGGCCATCAAACGTGGGATGGGATGTTGACGATGCACATTCAATACAATATAAGGACAAGTTTAAGGTTTGCGTAAATCAACACAAATATATGTCTAGTTCATTCAGTTGTTGACATGTAACTTATTCATTTTCTCTCTTTTTATGTTTTCCCTTGGAGTTAAATGTCATTTTAGTCCATGTGGTTGGACAATTTTGTCAGTTTAGTTCAAAGGTTTCATTTTTTAAATGTGGGTCCAAAAAAGTTTCACTGTTTCCATTTTAGTCCACTTGGTTAACTTAATCCATTTTTTCTATTAACGAGAAGGGCGATTTGGCTATTTTAACTTTTAAGCCGAATATTTATGTTGATTTATTAGGCATACCGGTCGTAAAAATGTGTATGATAAACTCTATATCCTTGGTTTACAAACTCATGTATTTCCTCATATGTGTAAAAATGTGTATGACAAACTCTATATCCTTGGTTTATAAACTCATGTATTTCCTCATATGTGGATATTATTTACTTCCTCATTTGTGCATGTAAGCAACTGCGCCCGTTTTTAACTTACTCGTTGAGTCCACGATGGATAGATATCGGTTTGTAATCCTCGATCGTATATATATTTTTAGGCGTGAAAGCATTGGCGAAGCCACGCCCCCCCCCCCCAATTTTTCCGAAACCGCGGGGGGGGGGGGGGGGGGGGCGCTCCCTCGGACATACACTAAGTTGCGCCCCTGCGTGAAAGCAACTTCCCGTTCTGAACGTACTCGTTGAGTCAGCAAGGGATCTTGGCTTCAGTAATTCCTAGATAGTATAATATATTCCATGTTGCATCGTTTGATGGTATACATTTGTCAAGTTATTCGGTCGGACTTCTTGTTTACATAACATTTCGTCATTTGTTATAATACTCCTTAATTAATCGGGATCATGTTAAGGTTCAACTTCAAGTGAGCTTGTCTAGCTTATCCACACATTCACATATACACATGATACATACCTATACATTCCACACATACACATGCATGTATATACACATACATACATACATACATGTGAGAGATTCATCTTGCACTAAAAAGATCTAAATGGTTTAGAGACGGCATGGAGGCTTACTTTTTAGGTGGCTTTCTTCATTGGAAGTATCTCTCGTTTTAATGACTCTCTCTCCCCCATCTCTCTCTCTCTCTCCATGCAACCACTATTTAAAAAATATCCCTAGCTACTCTTAGTCTCCTATGATGATGAATGACCGGAGGTTCTTCATGTCCGTTCCTTTTGAATATCTTCACTTTCACTTATTTTATTATGTTCAAAGGAAGTGGATAGATTGATCATGTGTATGTGACTTTAACCTAATATATCAGCATAATAATAGGTGCTCGTGATTTTATTTTATTTAATGAACGATTAAAATAGCAAACATTAGATCTTTTACAATCATACAATCCCTAACCCAAACACATGTATATATGTTTCACATGAGAAATTACACTAAAACAATATATGAGGGAAGTCCAGGTCGTAAATGTGTAATAAAATTAAAATGTTTGAATGTTAGTCAGGGCCGTCTCCGAGAATGATAAAAAAAATTTTGGGTCTCAGGCGAAACAAAAAAAATGGTATAATATAAACTCATCAAGATTATAACCCAAAACATTAACTAATTAGTCATATAATCACCTTGTTAACAAGATCGAAGAGTCAATTAATTAAGTGAATTGATAGTTCAAAACATTTTATAAAATAAAAAATGCATGGGAATAACTGGAAAATTGTTTAGGAAATAAAAATATAAAGGAAGAGTTTAGAACTCATGACCTTGATTTTCAAATTTGAGTATCTTAACCATTGAACTAGCTTCTTTTTTGCTACTAAAGTCATTTATTAAGCATTTAAGATAAAAGTGCTCATTTAAAAATCTTGACCCTAAATTTTTGTTGGGCCCTATAAACCTTTTGGGCCTTGACGTCTGCCTGGGCTGTCCAACCCACAAAACCGGGCCTGATGTTAGTTTCTATCAGTCGGAGGGTCAATGACACATTGACACGTAGATCCTACGTACCACAATTCCACATGGAAAGAATAGAGTTAGCCATGTATAATGTATTGAAAGACAATCATCTTGTGATCATTTATGGGTTATTTTAGATTCATATCTTTTTTATGTGTGACTAAACCAAAATTCCATTAGCAATAGGGTGGTGGTTTATTGGTAAAGACAAAACCTTTAAACATTACAACAACAGAGAATAAAAAGAAATTTGCCGTTAAAAAAAAAACAAAATTCCATTAATGTGATGAATTCATGGAATCATGGATGTGAAAGTTGTCGGCATGTCTAATGATAAAAAAAATCAACTAAAAAGAAGCACAGTATATTAAAAATTCAGTTAAAACATGATATATAATATAATTATATTCATGGGCGGCGTTTATGGTGTGCGGGGAAACCACCGCATAGTGGCCGTGATTTTGAGGGGCACGTGTTTTTTTTAAAACCGATATATATATATATATATATATATATATATATATATATATATATATATATATATATATATATATATATATATGTTAATTTTTTTTAAATAGTATACTCATACCAATTTCAATATAGTCCTATTTACAAATCAATTTTTATGGTTTATAAGTGGTTGTGTTGAAATAAGAGATATGATGAAACAGTGGTTAACCAACGGAGGTTAATTCACTAGTCTCGTCAAGTAGGGTTAATCCCTTCTTTCCGAGGATCGGTGGCTAGATCGTCTGCTAATCTGTCTCCTGCACAAGGAAAACACACCATAACTCGTAACAAGGAGGATGGGGTGGGTGGTGCTCCTTGTTACCACTCTCCGGCGTGAGAATCAGTAATTTGCTTGAGAGCAAAGTGTGTGATAGTAGTAAGAGTGAGAGAGTTTGATAAGCGATACCTCAAACCTGATCCGGGATGGGTATTTATAGTCGAGGAGTGAAGGAGGGTAATTGAGTGGCTAGACTGACAACGCGCAGCCCCTTGCAGGTGTGTTAGGCTTGTCGGTCACGGAGGTGACGCCACGTCCCACTATGGCTGTCAGCCTGTTTGCCAGCGTTGCTTACGTGTGGGCTGACAGATGACTGTCATTGGTGCCACTTGCTGTTTTGGTCACCTGAGCCAAGATGTCAGTCCCACTTGTATCGTTAATAGGATGCGGTGCTAGGTCGCATCGCTACCAGCGGTAACCGCGGTTGTTTCCGCGTCTCCTGGTTTGACGAAGATGTGTATAGGATGTGGTGCCAACCCGCATCGCTATGTGCGGTAACTGTTGTTGTTACCTTATCCCTTGTCGTGACGAAAATGTTTATATGATGCGGTGCTAAGCCGCATCGCCATGTGCATTATTCGTTTTCATACACAAGGTAAGTCTTCTCATCACTTGACAGATTGGATTCGGTATTTGCGTTCGCGCATGCCCGCATGGTGGCAGATAAGTTCTTGCTGGTGGGAGTATTTGATAAGGGTGATGGTCACTCGCAACTGCTTCGGTGTGAGATTTGAGACCATACCCCTTCAAAATACCATCTAAATATAGGGTCATTTACAAATCAATTTTTATGTTTCAAGCTCGAACATAGTACATAATTGTTAGAAACGCCCCCAATTATATTATGTTATATTATATTATGTATAACAATGATAATTAAAATAACAAAATTTAGTGGCTAGAACTTTGTACCATATATCTTTTGTTCACATGCAAAAGATTATATTAAATGATATGTTTAAAACACAAAACAATGTAAAAGTCAGCAACCCAAAAGGTCCTATAAACAATCTTAGGCCGGAGGGTATGGGGGGCTCTATCGTGCCACCTCATTATCTATAGCGCCTCCCTTGACGTCACCATCCACACCAAGCAAATTAAACAGGGGCGTCATTGATGGGGCTCCATCATAGTAACGAGGAAGAAGGACTTTATCAGGTGGGGCCCACATCATTTCAACCAATAAAATTTTTATTTTTTTAAATTTTGTTTAATAGGGTGCTCCATCCCATACCATGCAAGTTAAAGGAGGGGAGTGATAAAGCCCCATGACTGACGTGGATCCTAGGTGGCGCTGATGTGTCTTGATAAAGCCCCTAGGGGCTCCATCCCACACCCTCCAGCCATATAGAACACATAGAAAGCATGTATTTTGGAAACACAAATAATTAAAGAGGCATGATTACTTTTAGATTAAATTTTATTTATTTATTTATTTATTTTTTGAACGGCAAATTTGGATCACTGACGGACCACTAGAGTATCATCGTGCTATTAGTGAAACCACCCAATCATATCCATTTCTACTAAACAATAATGCATATACACCAATTCAGGAGGAAACCCAATAAATTTGAGAAAAAACCCTGTTGTGGGAATCGAACCCATGACCAAATGGTCATAAACCTTATCCCACCACCAAGATGCCACTGGTCTTTAATGCCATGGGCAAAATTATTTCGTTAGTTCTCCAGAATATTTCAATCGAATACAACTCTCATTAAGAAATCGAAGAATAATATGTTTGTTTGTGAAATCGTATGAACCAGCCAGGGGCTCTGCCCCTTAGACCCCTCACTACTAGAAAATTGGGCTTTTTCGACGGCTTTTACAGTTGCAACATAGTTGCAAAAGGGAAATTGCGACCGTTTTGCGACCGTAATTGCAGTCGGAGAAACACACGTAGCAAAAACTCTATTGCAACCGAGTTGCGACTGCTACAATCTTTTGTGACCAACATTTTGCGACCAGAAATTTAGTCGCAAAGTTTGCGACTGTTTTGAGGCTTTGTTTGCAAAGGTCTTATTGCAACCATTTTGCGATCGCTTGCCTTCTGGAAACTTGCGACTGCAAAAGGAGTCGCAAATACTTTTTATTTTGCTTTCTGAGCCATTTTGTTTTTTATCCTGCTAATAATGTTAAGATTTAAGCATTTATCGTATATAAAACATTCCACTTAATATTACAATTTAAAACATCATATACACGAGGAATCCTAACATAATGCATATGCAAAAAAAAAAAAGGTTTTATATCCTAACTTGATGATTAGACGTTTTGAGACCTAGCTTTAAACAACGCTTCAATGTTTACTGTTCTATAGTGCATAGCCTCTTTATCCACCTCTTTTTCTTTTTCCATCTCCAACCCCACAATAATCCACATTGAATATCTGTATTCAGTTAAATACTATAAACAATCTACACACAAAACAAAACAAAGAATCAACACAAGTTCAAGCATATGATGGTCATGTTGAGTAGCACATATGCACAATGGGATGAGCAAATGGTACACGGTACCGGTACTGAATTTACCGAATCGGGTACACTTTCAGTACCGACTTTTGAGATTTTTGGTAACGGTTCACAACCGGTTTTTACCCTCAAATACCGGTACCGAACCGGTAATGCTACCGAACTATATCGTACCGGGAATGTTCGGTACCGGTACCCACTTTTGGGGATTTTCGGTACCGGTACCAGTTCGATATCGAGCTCATCCCTAATGCGCATATAGCTAAAAAACAATGCATATATGGATAAAGGTGTGTGTGTATGTATATATATATGTGTGTATATATACACTACATTATAATGCATATAAGGACAACATAGTAATTTTATTTGTAGGTATTCACATCTCTTGTGAACCTACTTAATTTAGTCAAATCTATTTTTTTACGGGTACTCAAATCTAATGATTTCTTAAGTATTTGCACATTAATCCATAGTTCACCTTTATTTTATAATTATTGACAAATCATTTCTACATTGTTTGCTTATACTCTGCTAGTACATGTAGAAAGCATTTGAACTTTCATTTAGATCGGGAACTGGGATGACATTCTATTTATTATTTACTTATACCAATAACAAAGTGAATTACCTGACGGATGCTACGCCTAAAGGTTCTAAATTTCCCAACAAAAGCATCCAATATTCGCCCCTACATATAAAATAAGAATCAACTATCATTAATTTGAAATAAAAAAGCATCATGAAATTGCCTATGTGGGTCATTGCAACTAATAGCATGTAAAGTTAAGAAGGCATATAAAATCTTACCAATAAGATCCTTGCTTCATCCATGGATGGTAGATCAACACCATTCTAAAAATCGGCTCCACCTATACACATTATATATAGTAATCAAATGCCAAGAACTGATTATACCTATAATCTTCCATTTTATTGTAAAAACTTTCTCAAAACATTTTAATTTTTTCAATTTCTTTATGATTTTCGAATTTTTTTTATTTTTTATAATAATAATTCGGCACTGACACTAATTAAGACACAACTAGATGCTAGTCTCCCCCTCCCCCCCCCCCCCCCCCCACACACACACACTTATTTCCTTCATTGTCGTCAATGGAGAGAAAAACTAATGACTCAACTACATAAATCAAAATACAAATATAAATGGAACAGACCCCTCTGATTTTTAAACAGTAGAATCCTATGAGCCTTGTTCCACAGCAACCGTATAACATTGCTTTCGCGGCTGCATTCAACACGAGACGCTATTCTTCAAATAGTTCAAATCACCTTGCCCAAATGGAGATTGAGTATGGACAAAACGATCGAAACCTGCAACATAAAACTCACAAGCTCCCAACACAGGTTAAACAAGTCAATAAACGAAGGGAAACACGAGAGAAACATAAAGTTTTGACGGAAAACAACCAAACCCACTATTTCCTCCGTCGCGTGTTGCGACCGGTACCCGAGAGACCTCCGCATGTTGCGAAGGTGTGACCGTTGACCGGGTGTTGACCTGGCAAGCCAGGCGTATCACAGACAAACACAGGGGGTCCTCCGCGTGTCACGGGGGAACCCATTTTCCAGCCGTTTTATTAAATTTTTTTCTTCCATGCCTTAGAAATTTTTTTCATTTTAACATATTTTGACCTCCTAACCCCCCAAACGATTGTGCATTGCCCTCAGTTGCACCTAAGCTTAACCAAACCTCCCCGGATTTCCCCACACTTGAACGGTTGCACGATTTGACACAAAACAAAATAAACTAATACGAAACGAACAAACTTTAGGTTGCCTCCTAAGAGCGCTAAGTTTTAGATCTTCAGCCAGATCATACCTGCAACCTTCAAGGTGGTTCAAAGGCCGGCTTACCTCCAGATTTTCTAGATCACTTCGCTTCCAACAGTCTAGAAAGTTCGCAACTCCATAACAGTTAGGCCCAAACTTGGCCTCATCGCTCCATGCGTTTTCACCATCAGGTGGTTTACCTGCTTTTCCTCTCTTTTTCACCTTCACCTTTTGCACAAATTCTTCATTTATCCCATGCTTGGACTTGTAACACTCTATACCTTTCTCATCAGTAGCAACTGCTTCACATAAATTATTAAAAACTTCGTAAAGTTTTTGAATAAACATAAAAAATTAACTTATGGTTTTCAGAACTCATTGTGATCAACCCATTTCTACAATTGATTTGAGCATTAACAGTGTGCAAGAAAGGACGTCCCAAAATTACCTTTTGTTGCTCGTTCATTCTCGTAGGTGCGTAGTCCAACACTAAAAAGTCTACCGGGTAATAGAACTCACCCAGCTGAATCATCACATCCTTAACAACCCCACGAGGTTGTTTCCAAGTATCATCCGCCAAAATCACACTCCTATCAGTATCATGCAGCGGTCCAAACTCGTACTGATCGTACAAACTTCTACGCAGAATATTCATACTTGCCCAATAATCCAGTAGTGCCTTGTGAATTTTCAGCTTCCCAACTCTAATCGGAACAAGTCATGCCCCTGACTCACTTTCCTCACCTCCATCAGTATCTTATTCTTATACCTGCAACTACTTGAGACAAAGATATAAGACATGTATTAACAAATTCAGAAACAAGAGCAATACTTACCGAATTAACTCTTGCATGATGTTGAGGATTCTTTGTAGTGTCACTTGGTAGTTTTCCTGGATCTCTTCTTCCTAGAGCTACCTCAGTCGCGAATTGTGTAACTTGTTTCTATAAAGTTTGATACGCCTTGGCTTGCAACTCTTGATCCGTTTTTATATGCTTTAGAAGTTTCATCATCTCATTGTTTGAACCTTCAGCCTGTAACACCTCGAATTTTTGTGTCCAATGATGTGTTAACACGTGTCATTTGTTTACACGTGGCATCTATAATAAATAAAGGACTAATTTTGACAAACCTTGAAAGTATATAAATTCGAGGGTTATAAATGTCAACAAGGGTAAATATACTGTATAGTATCCCTAAATAATGCTTAAACCTTCAAACGAATAAATTATAGATCGTACAAAAATAAAACGCGGAAGAAAGTGAGAGATTACAAACTACAGGGGTTAACTGTGTCAACATGTTTAATAATACCTCTGAGTGACCCTTTAACGTTCCAAAGACTTTGTAACGGTATTATACCCTCACTAAAATAATATATATGAATTTCGCGAAGTTTCGATATGAAACGAGAAAGTTACGATCGAATTCGTAGAAGAAGGGTTAAAAGCGTCAACAGAGAAAGTTAAGGCTTTCAGAATAATTAATAAATAAACCGGGGACTTAATAATGCGGGTAATTAACACGAGGCCCCTATCGGTAAATAACCGAGGGCCAAACCGCAAAGTTACCCCTTCAAAACCGAAAGGTCAGGCGAATCATTACAAAAGATTTCGTTATTAATGGCCCGATTCTGTAATCATTATAAAAGATTTGAAAAATTCAGAAAATATAACCTTAGGCGACCCGCGTGAAGTTTAAGCATTAGTTGAGGCGGGCCGCGAGCCTCTTAAATAACGCGTCTGTTATATGAACTTTAGGCGACCCGCGTAAAAGAAGCATGGAATGTCCATGCGGGTCGCGTAAAGTGCCCAGATGCAGAAACTTTGTAGTTTCTTGACTTTTGGAGCTTGTGAACGATCATGCACATAATTATGGGGCATGGGCACCCTACATTTGACCCATAACACTTAGGGGACATCTACCCATCACCCCTGACCTGTTGTGGTAGTTGTAATGATCATAGGAGCTTGTTTTTGGCTATAAATAGCACCTTTGTGTGCATAACCATTCACACAACCAAAACACACAACTACTGATCATTCTAAGTGCTCCCAAGCCTTCTCTTCTGTTCTCTAATCAAGAGTTAACTTCTGTAAGTCGTTCATAACCATTCTGGTTTCACATTTCCATAGTTATAGCTCATAAACGCAACCGTCGTAACTAACGGTTGTCATTGCAATATCTTGCAAATGATTCAGTCTTATGACGAATCAAAAATGGTTATGAGTTGGTATTTATGTGGGTATTAAACCTCTAAAATGGTTCCCCCTGATCACCACTCTAACTATGTCAATTATCGAGTCAAACGTGCGGTTAAAAAGTCAACAGAAAGCTATTTTAGCGATTTATGCATAATCTGTAATATATATGTTATGGAACCTGTTTTGATAATCATAAAACATGATAATAAGTATATAAACATGTTTGCGCTCGTTTGAATCGATCATTTACTATATAGAACCGGTTCGGAGCCGAATGTCGCAAAAGTTTGACTTTTGCTTTGACTTCAGTTCTGACCCGTTTTAGTGAGGTATGAATATACCTTAGGACTCTCTTAGGACCAGGTCACATGTTGGTATACGCCTCTGTGGTCGGTTCATGAGTTATCCGAGTCTTTAGCGCATTTCCGTCATTCGCCTAAAAGTTGACCGTAACGGCCTTTTAAAATTAAAACGAGTAATTCGGACACGTGAACGGACCAAAACCTTGCTTATTAAATTATAAGCATGTCCCTAAAGTTTCACGTCAATCCGAGGTCTAGAATGAGAGTTATGCTAAAAGGCGCACTTTTAAGAAAGTTTAGTAATTAACGGCGCAATTAGCATAACGCCCATCTAACCCAAGTTTTCGTCACCAAAACTTTTACCCACTGTGGTAAAATAATATTTTGGGAATTTTAAAGATTTTTAATAATTTTTACCTTGCTCATAACCTGCGGTTATGGCTACGGTTCGGTAAATACCGAATATGCCCTTTTTGGCCAAAACGGGAGTTCTACAAGGTCTTTTGACCCGATTCCAGTTGCCACTGGTTTTAAATAATAAATAAAGTATTTTAAGCTTTATAAGCTGTTCGGGAAACTCAGATTTCCTGTAGAACTCGAGAATCCCTTTTTAAAGTCTTTAAAATGACCGAAAAGCCCATACGGGGCATAATACTAATTTAAACTCGTTACGGGCATTACGGAAGGTATCCTACTGATACCAAAATACTTTTAAGGCATATTGACTTAGGAAATAAGCGTAGGACACTTATGGTTAACCGTTTCGCCTATTTGCGCACACGGTACGGCTCATGAAACTAGTTTTCGTGCAATAGCCGATATGGGTCAAATTATATTATTTGAACCCCAAAATCCAGAGTATGAACTATAAACCCATATAAAACAAGTCACTGAACTTGTTGGGTCCAAATCATACTCCATTCTCGGTTTTCGCCTTTTCGTGCGAATTAACCATATCTATATATCGGAATCAACCGGTTTAAGCTACGGCTAATACAAGGACCGTTAGGATTCTAAGAGGTTAATTAAAACCTTCGTTCCAGATTAGGAGCCCCAGTAAAAGCTATCGGTGACTTGATCTTAATTAAGGATTTATACTTGCAAAGGTAAATACTTTTGACTTATTTCCCCTATATGGGCTTGGGTTACGGTATATTAATACCGCTTGATTGAGCATTATATACTTCCATCGCTTAGGTGGTTAATTGATTAAATATGATCGGCTCATTTAAACAGTTTTGTTGCTTATAAGCCTTTGGGGGGTTTAATGACCGTTGTCCCGGATATCCTCGGCATCATTTTACGAAATGGCCACGACCATCGACATCCCGGTGTAGGCGTACACCCGGTATAAAGTGTCGACATTAAAACTAAAAGACGTAGCCGTTGGTTTCTGTACTACGGTTTTACGCGAACGTGGTGTGTCTATAAATCTTTAACCCGGCACGACCCGGGCTACTGAACGCATAAAAGAACATGTAAAACGTTCACAAGATTTCATTATGAATTTTCCCAAGTTATAAAAGAGTTTGTGCCTTGTGCATTCAAATCAATTTTAATAAACATTTTCAAATGTGTCGGTTGAATGTATTTACCAGTGTAAACTGACGTATTTTCCCCAAAAAGATTAAGTGCAGGTACCTAAACGTAATTGGCTGGTATTAGCTCCCTAGCGTCGGGATAAGCCTCGCAAGCTTGATTGCAGTATCTGATGGAACAATAATTTATGATTAATTACGATCCACTGTGGATTTATTCAACCCTTGTAATACATTTTGATATTACGATCAGAGGTTGAAATTTATATATATTTCTTATGCTTCCGCTGTGCATTATATAATTGTGTGGTTTGACTATATTGTTGCCAACATCGTCACGGTAATCCCCCACCGGGCCCACCGGTGAGACACGTGGAAATCGGGGTGTGACAGGTTGGTATCAGAGCCAGGTCGAGTGAATTAAACACTATCCTATTGTGTTTAATCTCAGTGACACAATTGCACATACTTGAGTCTAGACAATAACTTAGGACAAATTCGGACTTTTACTCCTTTTTGTCTTTATTTTCGAATTGATTTTTAATAAGTTTTGGAGCAGGAAAATGCCACCTGTTATATTCCGAGGAAGAGGAAGGGGACGAAGAGGCCGAGGAGAAATCGTGACACATCACGATCAAGAAGCTGGACCATCTGGTACAAGACATCCTTCGATGACAAGGAGCGAAGAGCCACAACGACGAAGAGATCTTTACGAACCCGCGAGGCATTCCACTTCGCACAGCTCAACGCCATCCTACCGGCACTCCTTTGGGCCAGATTCAGAAAATAATCCCAACAACCCACAACCTTCCTTCATACCTCTGCAACGTTCGGTTTCGCACCGGAACTACGACGACCCTAGTCCATACTACGTAGCTCAGTTCAATCCGGCTGACTACATACAGGAACCTTCAGGATTTGTTCCACTAGGTCCACAAGACCACTTTTCTGAAGATCCCATGGAGGAAGATGAGGATCCAACTGAACCAGCTCGTGGTACGTCCACGCATCCGATAGAAGTATCTGATGGATCTTCATATCATGGTCCGCAGTATCAAGGCCCAGACAGCTTTATGGCCTTGTTTGACCGACATGAGTGGTACAACACACCATCTCATCAGACATCGCAACCGAGACATCCACAGGATCCCTCTGAGGATTCACGCTTTGAGGCGGTTACGCCACCACCTCCGCCACCGGCACAACCAGTAATACCTGATCCGCCGAGGCGTAGGAGGAGCAATGCTCGTATGTCTACACGAGGAGGAGGAGGTATGCATTTCAGTACTCCTCGACATTCTAGTAGCAGCCACTATCCGCCGCTACAAGAAGAAGGACCTTCAAGTCCTATACAGGAGGCGAACTCCGCACCTACTGCACGAAATTCGCCACCATTTGGGTATGACCAACCCATACCAGCTTACACAGGTCCAACGGCTTATAACCCGTTTGAACCATCACAACCCCAATACAACTACGGCTATGAGCGCGACCCATATGTGGTGTCGGCAAGATATAATGCGCGCTACCCTGACGGAGCACATGGAAGCATGGGACCACCGGACTACTCAGCTCATGGGTATCCAATACCTCCCAGACCTCCAGTTCCGCATCAAGCGCCGCAACCACGATTTTCTCCTCCTGAACAGGAAGAAATACTCCATCGACTAGATCGTGTGGAGAGAGAGTTCGAGGAAGAAAAGAAAAGCCACCGAGGATTTCTCAAGGGCTTGGCGAATTTACTAAAGGGCAAAAAGAAGAAACGTGACCACTAGCCCTTAATAGCTGTACTACTGTAATTTCTACTTTAAAATAAGTCCCTGCGTGGACAACTTATCGTATTTCAGTCCCTACGTGGACTTATCTTTAGTCCTTGCATGGACGCCTATCTTGTACTAGTCCCTGCGTGGACTTGTCACTTATTTTAAAACCTCTATGGAGGTATGTATTATTTAAAAGACCCGTTTAGGGCAATATGTAATTGTATTTGAAAATTTCGGAATGTATGTTATGAGTTTTGTTTTAATATATAAAAAAAGTAAATCAAAACCATTCCTTTTATATTGATCTGCCTAATAAAGAATCTTAAGGGGGTGAAACCTAGCTTGGGGTCTTTTAAGATCAGTCAAGATGGTACGACCTAGCTGAAAAGATTCTGATTCCCTGTTAACCTCTGTACGCATGTTAACATTCATGGCAGATGTGATTCGTTATAATCACGCACGTCATTCCTATACAATAATCCTTTAAGGATTTCAAAACCCAACTAAATGATTTATAAATCGTGGGTTAAATCACCAATGAAGGTGATCAATATTAAAACATCCATTAGTGATGCAGTGCCTACGGGCCAGAACTATTAAAACATCCATTTGTGATGTAGTGCCTACGGGCCAGTATTATAAAGACATCCATTAGTGATGCATTGCCTACGGGCCAACATATTAAAACATCCATTAGTGATGCAGTGCCTACGGGCCAGAACTATTAAAACATCCATTAGTGATGTAGTGCCTACGGGCCAGTATTATTAAAACATCCATTAGAGATGTAGTGCCTACGGGCCAACCCTATGAAAACATCCATTAGAGATGTAGTGCCTACGGGCCAATATTATTAAGACATCCATTAGAGATGTAGTGCCTATGGGCCATAGTAATTGTCTTATAAGGACAAAAGGCAGTGGTAGTCTATGACTCTCTGCCAGAAAGAGATGAAAGAACTACGGTTCAATTCTCTATGCCTTTGATTCTCTGGAATCTCGGCTAATATTATAAAACATCATCATTAGGCTTTATGCCGCCAATACTATTTATATAGTTGAAATAGGATATATTCAAATCCTAATATTTAATGAAATAAAAAGTTAACCGAATATGGTCTCTGTACCATGGTTGACAAATTGTCATAAAAGACAATCATATAATAATCTCCTAAATTAAAATTTTGTTATCTTCTGTAACAGATTCAAGTTACAATGGCGGATCCCGATGGAGAGAACAGCCACACAAACGAAGATGACTATGACAATGCGTCAGTACATTTGACAGGCGCACAACTGAAGGCTCTGATCAACAATGCTGTCCAGGCAGCTATTGATCGTCAAAATACTGAGTCTCAAGGCAGATCTGTGTCAAAGCCACTCTCTAAACCAAAGACACACTCCAAACCACCCTCCGAACCCAAGAAAGATGACGACAAGCATTCGTCTACTGAGCACAGCGTTCATCGCGATAGAGAATATACTGATGCGTCTGGTGCTAAGGGTTGCACTTACAAATACTTTGTATCATGTAAGCCCCGTGAATTTACAGGGGAGAAAGGTGCGGTTGACTGTATCACCTGGCTGGACGAAATGGACACGATTGTGGACATCAGCGGGTGCGCTGAGAGGGACGTGGTTAAGTTTGTGTCCCAGTCATTCAAAGGCGAGGCCCTGGCGTGGTGGAGAGCTCTGGTGCAGGCTTCAGGTAAGTCTGCCTTGTACAGAATGTCATGGGGGGAGTTTATTACCCTCATAAAAGAAAACTACTGCCCTCAGCACGAGGTTGAGAAGATTGAGGCGGATTTTGTCTCACTAGTGATGACAAACCTGGATTGTCAAGCTTATCTGACAAGCTTTAACACTATGTCACGCCTGGTGCCATATCTTGTGACACTAGAACCAAGAAGAATTGCCCGATTCATTGGGGGCTTAGAGCCGGCGATCAAGGCCAGCGTGAAGGCCTCTAGGCCAACGACCTTCAGGTCAGTTACTGACCTCTCCTTGTCTCTTACACTTGACGCTGTCCGTCTGAGGGCACAAAGGAGCAAGGAGGCTGAAAAAGCGAAAGCGTGAGGATGATACCTCACGAAGGTCCGGTAAAAAGCACCGTGGAAACGGTGAGGGCAAGAGAGGGTCGGAGGCAAAGAAGGAGGGGCAATCTGATGGAAGACCTTACTGCAAGGTCTGCAAGAAACCTCACTCCGGGAAGTGTAGGTTTGCGTCTGGTTCACAGTCGCAACAAAGGACTCCACCCTGTGGGCTATGCAAGTCCAAGGATCATAAGACAGTGGAGTGCAAAAAGATAAAGGATGCAACCTGCTTTAATTGCAATGAAAAGGGGCACATAAAGAGTAATTGCCCGAAGTACGCCAAGAAGGCAGAAGAGACTAAAAAGACAAATGCGAGAGTTTTTCGCTTGGATGCAAAGGAAGCGGTCAAGGACGACAATGTGCTTACAGGTACTTTTCTCGTAAATAATATATTTGCAAGAGTACTGTTCGATTCTGGCGCTGATAAGTCCTTTGTAGACCAGAAATTTTGCCAACTACTAATATGCCAATCAAAACCCTTGACGTGAAATACGAAGTGGAGTTAGCAGACGGCACGATAGAAACCGTCTCTACTATTCTAGAAGGATGTGAAATATCCATTAGGAACCATTCTTTTCCTTTATCTCTACTTCCTTTCAAACTTGCGGGTTTTGACATCGTGCTAGGCATGGACTGGTTATCCCCTAACCAGGCCCAAATCATTTGTGGCAAGAGACAGATAGTCTTAAAGACTCCGAGTGGTGAATCTCTTACCATTCGAGGAGATACGCATCACGGATTGCCCGAAGACCTATCGTTGCTGAAAGCTTCAAGATGTTTGAACAGAGGCTGTGTAATTTACATGGCTCAGGTGATAATGAAGAACCAAAGCCGAAGATCGAGGATCTTCCTGTCATTTCTGAATACCCCGAGGTTTTTCCTGAAGAACTACCTGGTTTGCCACCAGATAGACAAGTGGAGTTCAGAATTGACATCATTCCTGGAGCAGCTCCGATAGCAAGAGCACCTTACAGATTAGCGCCAACGGAAATGAAAGAACTGAGGACCCAGTTGGATGAACTACTGGCGAAAGGTTTTATCAGACCTAGTTCATCTCCCTGGGAGCTCCTGTCCTATTTGTAAAGAAGAAGGACGGATCGATGCGGTTGTGCATCGACTATAGAGAACTGAATAAAGTTACCATAAAGAATAGATATCCTTTACCAAGGATCGATGATCTATTCGATCAGCTGCAAGGAGCAAGCTACTTCTCCAAGATCGACTTAAGGTCGGGTTATCATCAACTAAGGGTCAGA